>NC_069715.1:5218302-5450802 GCF_027358585.1 Pangasianodon hypophthalmus | reverse complement strand
CCTCAAAATCTACCATGGACTACTTCAGGAAATGTGAGCTGAAGCTTTTGGAATGGGCCTTACTGACCCCTGACTTGACCATCACTGAAAATCTGTGTGTAAATAAATAAATATCCTGTGCATGCAAGATTACCCAAGAATATCTCAGAACTAGAAACAATCTTGAAGAAGAGTGGCTGACAATTCATTAAACACGAATAGGAAGACTTCTAGCTGACTACAAACAGCACTTGCAAGCCGTGATACTGTATCTGCCAAAGGGGTATTACTGACTGAGTAAGGGGTATAAACTTTTGCACATTCCACAATAATTAACTTTAGCAGAAAACTTTCTCTATCTATCTATCTATTTATCTATCTATCTATCTATCTATCTATCTATCTATCTATCTATCTATATTATATTTTATATTTTGTTGCAGAGGTTGTTTACTTCTTTTCAATTCAGAAATCAACAAAATATGTAATTTGGCATTTTTCATACAACTTTATGTCACCCCTGAAGTTGTTGGAGGCAATTTATTTTTCTCAAGACTACTGGTAGATTGGGGGAGTGGTTAAAAAAAGAAAGAAAGAAAAAAAAAACACTGTGAAAATGCCCATTTCTAAGGTACCCCTACGGTACTCTTTAGTGGCTTTGCAGTGAAGTGTCCTAATGGCTGCTTTTAATAGAAAGCAAATAGAAAAGAGTGAAGAAATGCCCTCTAGGGTGCACCTTACTGTCAGAAAAAGTGAAGAAATGCCCTCTAGGGTGCACCCTACTGTCAGAAAAAGTGAAGAAATGCCCTCTAGGGTGCACCCTACTGTCAGAAAATGTGAAGAAATGCCCTCTAGGGTGCACCTTACTGTCAGAAAATGTGACGAAATGCCTTCTGAGGTGCCTCTAAGTGTGAGACAACATAATAAAGTGCCCTCTAGGTTGCCTCTAGGTATGAGAAATGATGATGAAGTACCCTCTAGGGTGCCCTTACAATGGAGCAAACATAATAAAGTGCCCTAATGGCTGCACTTCGAATGGAACAAAATGTGATAAAATGCCCTCTAGTGTGCCTCTATGTATAAGAAAAAATATGAACTGCCCCCTAGGGTGCCCTTCCAGTGGAGAAAACGAAATGCAGTGCCCTGTAGGCTGCCCTTCATTGCAAGAAAATGATATACCGTGCCCTCTAGGGGTTCCTGAGTGTAAGAAAATATGTTATATATTTTAAAATGTATAATCTGAATAGTAGATGTTGTGTAGTACACAAGCTTTGGAGTAAAGTGAATTAAGGAAAAATGTACCGTATAGACCATGTTGTAGAATTCATCGTGTCATTTGTAGGTATTTGTGATACTTACCTGATGCTATTTTTATTTTTAATATTTATACCATTTTTCATAGATTATAATTATTTTTCCTGGTTTGTGTACTAACTGTGCAGCTAATTCTCTGACAGGAACAGACTTCAGATAGGTCGATGTAGGCTGTGCATGAAGTTTCATTTCCTTGAGATCCTCTTCTGGGACAATATAATAGCTCTGCATATCGGTACATCGTGGTCCTGAGCCAGTGCATCACTTCTCACTCGCGTTACACTCAGCTTCAAAGAGAAATGTGGCGCTCAGGAAGACTTGCACGTGCTTCCCAGAAGGACGGACGAGCAGGAGTGTGAAACCTGAGCTCCATTCAGAAGAACGAGGACAGGAGGAAGCAAAGAAGAGACATTTAAAGTAAAAAGCAACAACAACAACAAAAAAAGATACAGGAACATGCAAAAAAAAAACACTGTGAGAAAGGGGAAAGGAGACTGAGACAAATGAGAGAGAAAGACAGTTCTGAATAGAGATGGAGAGATAGAAGGGGAAAGGAGATGTGTAGGGAGAAAGAGAGACAGAGGCAGAGAGGGAGATGGAGAGATAGTAAAAGATATCGCAGAGAGAGAAAGACAGATCAGTAGACAAAGAGTGTCTGAGCGAGCCAGACAGTCAGAAAAAATAGGAGTAGAGGTGAGACAAATGAGAGAGAGAGAGAGAGAGAGAGAGAAAGACAGAGACAGAGACAGAGACAGAGAGACAGAGATCAGACTTGGTGCAGATGTCTTATCTCTGCCCTGTCCATATCTCAATCTCATTCTTTTATCATCCCTGCACCAAAGATGGCAATGTATCATGATCTTCCAACTCACACACACACACACATACACACACACACACACACACACACACCCCACACACGCAAGGTGATAAGCCCGCCACTGCGAACAGCTCCCTGTCATGCAATCCTGTGGTGACATGAGCCGACCAAAACGGAGTTGCACTTTGGACTTAATTGCATTTCATCCATCCTGCCTGCTGCGTTAGTAAACAGCACCAACTCCCTGCTCATTCATTAACAGACTGTCACTCACACACACACACACACACACACTGCTCTTGCCCACACACACCCACAAACATACACACACACCCACTCCACAAACCGGCACGCAATGCTGAACCTGCTCGACGGGGTAATGTTCGGTAAAATAAACTGTGCTGGAAGCCGTCCTTCAGGCATTACAACAAAGAGAGAGAGAGAGAGAAAGAGAGAGAGAGAGGGAGAGTCTGCTATCAAAAGAAGGTTCAATCTAATCGAGATAATTAGAACCATAAAAATGGCAGCCATGAAATTAGCCATATAATCACGAGGCAATCATGAGGTGATCGTGAGGCGATCTTGAGGTGATCATGAGGTGATCGTGAGGTGATCATGAGGTGATCGCGAGGTGCTTGTGAGGCCATCGTGATGCCATTGTGAGGTGATCATGAGGCGATTGTGAGGTGATCATGAGGCGATCGTCAGGCGATCATGCGGCAATCGTGATGCCATCATGAGGTGATCATGAGGTGATTGTGAGGTGATCGTGAAGTGATTGTGAGGCGATTGTGAGGTGATTGTGAGGTGATCGTGAGGCCATCGTGATGCCATCGTGAGGTGATTGTGAGGCGATTGCGAGGTGATCGTGAGGCGATTGTGAGGCGATTGTGAGGCGATTGTGAGGAGATTGCGAGGTGATCGTGAGGCGATTGCGAGGTGATCGTGAGGCGATTGTGAGGTGATCGTGAGGCGATTGTGAGGCAATTGTGAGGAGATCGTGAAGTGATTGTGAGGCGATTGTGAGGTGATCGTGAGGCGATTGTGAGGCGATTGTGAGGTGATCATGAGGCGATTGTGAGGCGATTGTGAGGTGATCGTGAGGCGATTGTGATGTCATCGTGAGGTGATCATGAGGTGATCATAAGGCCGTCATGCAGCGATGGTGAGGCGATCATGAGGCCATTGTGAGGTGGTAGAGAGGCGATTGTGAGGTGATCGTGAAGCCATCGTGAGGCCATCGTGAGGTGATCATGAGGCGCACCTTGACCTCCAGACAGCGTTCTCTCAGTGGTTAACATTCTAATGACTTTTTTAAAATCCCTGTTGTGTTTGCGTTTCAAAGTTCTATCTGTCTGAATTTTTCAGCCAAACAGTTGATGTGCATTAGGAGTGTTAAGGTTTAATGATAAGCTAGTCTAAAAATATCATGAACTATACTAGGCAGTTGCTATAGTATTTTAGATGCTTGCTAGGGTGTTGCTAGGTGGTTGCCATGGTATTCCAGGTGGTTGCTAGGATGGCTGACTCGGCTGTAAGTTAGTCTTATACTACAGTGCTGTTGAATTCTCTATTCTGATTGGCCAGAAGGTGCTGATTAAATTTAAGGGTTATATTAATGCGCTTCCTCTAATGCATAACCGTTTCTATAGTAACAGCTCATTCACAGGACTTTCCACATAATCTTAGGCTAATAGTGCAGTGCCTTGCGTAAGTATTTGTCCCCCTTAAACCTTTCCACATTCTAAAGCATTACAACATGGAATTAAACTGTAATTAACTGGGATTGTCCCATTTCATTTACACAATATGTCTAATATCTGAAAGTGTAATTTTGTTTATCGTGTGCCTCAAAAGTTAATTTTAAGAACAGCAAAAATTTGTTGGTAGCATAAGTATTCAAGTATGGGTTAATACTTGGTAGAACCACCTTTGACTGCAGTTACTGCTGGAAGTCTTCTGGGATATGTCTCTATCAGCTTTGCACATCTGGATCCTGATATTATCTCATTCTTCTTGGGAAAATTGCTCACGCTATGACAGATTAGATGGAGACTGTTAGTAAACAGAAATTTTCAAGCCTATGGATTCTCAATAGGACTGAGGTCTGGGCTTTGACTGGACCATTCTAAGATGTTCATGTTCTTGGTTTTGAACCACTCCATTGTAGCTTTGGCAGCATGTTTAAGGTCATTTTCCAGTTGGAAAAATAACCACTGCTCCAGTCTCAGGTCTCTGGCAGAGTGGAACAGTTTTTCCTCTAGGATTGCTCTGTCCTCTTGAGGTTGAAGTTGATCTTGAGGTTGTTCTGTGTGATGTTCTAAGTGTGGGCTATAAATTTAATAACCAAACCCTGACTGATACTTTTCCAGAACTTTATCCTGGACTTGTTTTGACAGCTGCTTGGTCTTCATTGATGCTGTTTGCTTTAATGCGTTCTCTAATACACTCTGGCACCTTTCAGGAACAAGTTTAATTTATATCATCTGACACTTTAATTGCACACAGGTGAACTCCATTAAACTAATTATGTGACTTCTGATGATAACTGGTTGCACCTGAACTAATTTAGGGGTTTTAGGGGTGAATACTTTTTTATGTAAATTCTTTTGCAAACTATATTGATTCTCCTCCCTTGAAAGTCTTCAAGATGGTGGATCTCATGGTGCACAACTTAACAGAACATCGTCCCTTGCAAAGTGTGACACACACACACTGATTCAATCATAGAGGCAATTTGGGAGGAAACCCACATAGACATGGGGAAAACATGCAAAACATTCAAAACTTCACTGGACCCCAGAATTAAAGCTTAGACCCTGGTGCTGTGAGGCGATGATGCTATGCTATAAGGCCAAAAGTATGTGGACACCTGACCATCACACCCGTATGTGGTTCTTCGCCAAACTTTTGCAACAATGTTGGTGGCACAGAATAGTATGGGATGTCTTCATATGCTGTAGCATTACAATTTCTCTTCACTGGAACTAAGCGGCCCAAATGTGTTCCAGTGTGACAAAGCCCCATGCACGAAGCGAAGTCCATGAAGACACGGTTTCTCAAGGTTGGAGTGGAAGAACTCGAGTGTCCTGCACAGAGCCCTGACTTCAACCCCACTGAACACCTTTGGAATGAACTGTAATGGTGTCTGCACCCCATGGACAACTCCCCACAGCCACGCTCCAGAATGGAGTGGAATGCCTTCCCAGAAGAGTGGGGGTTATTATTACAGCAAAGAGGCACTAAATCTGGAATGGGGTGTTCAACAAGCACGTGAGGAGATAGTGGTCAGGTGTCCACAATCCTTTGGCCATGTAGTGTATCTCCTGTAGGTTGGTACATAACCATGTGCTGACATTGTCAGTAGGTAGAAAACTGCATAGAAAACACAGAAACTGTCTCACTGGGATCAGAGTCATTCGCTTCAAAAATTGTTCTTTAATCAAGATTGATGCATCTGTCACGGATTTCTAGAAAGCAGCAGCAGTGAGATAAGGCCTGATCAGACAGGCTGTGAGGTTTGGCAGATTCCATCTCACCAACCAACTAGACAAAGCATCAAAGAACTATTCAAATCCAATGTTTCATTGTTCATGTCATGTTCACAATAACTTTTCTCATGTATTGAATTATGTATGTTTATGCTAATAACAGTAAAGCACTGTTCAGCTGTATTGAATTGAGGTAAATAGAGAGAGAAAGAGAGATAGAGATTGTATGCTGGTAAATTGTGACAGTCTGCTGGAGCAAAGTGAAAGAATTTAAAATTATCAGGAAATTACATATCTAATCAGAGAACAGAAAATTGCAAGAATTGCTTCTAGCTAATTCAGTGTGTCCTGTGCCACCCAGATTTACATTCACTTGTTAAGCACTTTTACTGAGGTTGACTTTGAATGAAGAACCCTTTCCAAGCTGACAGCTGAGCAGTTGAGGGTTAAGAGTGTTCAGCAGTGGCTTTCTGACAGTCCGGGGCTTTGACCTCACAACATTTTGGCACAGAATCTTCATCACTCACTGGCCACATGTAATTTCCATTCAGAATGTGTTTACACACTAATAATAACGAGCATAGTGATTATAATCATCATTATACTACCCCAGCCATTTTATACCGCAGTGCACAAAAGTTTCAAAAGTCTGAACACCTGTTCCTTTGTAAGTAATTTTAACCCTTCCATGCACAAATTATTCAAGTACATGTCCAGAATGATTTTTCGATTCCTTAAAACTGCAAGTCGTGTATTTTACTAAATATTTCAAAAGGTCATTTTTTCTAAATATTACTTATATTTCAAAGTAAATGAATTGTCTATGTGTAAGAATTCAATGACAAAAAAGGATAAACCATTATACCTGAAATAAAAAAAAAAAATCTTCCAATGTGTTTATAAAGAAAATTGGTTCATATTCAGGCCTAAAATATTTACAGAAAGTACATAATATAGAGACTTTGTTGAGCAAAGAAATATCACAATATTTTTGATATACACAAATTTGCCACATGACTGTTATAAAGGACAAAAGTAAAAAAAAAAAAAAAAAAAAATCAATAAAAAATATTCAACAGAAATGTTAAAAAATCCTAAATCATTCATTGAAACAATTCTGGCACAAAAATTAATTTTATTATTTAATTTGGAATTTTTGTGTGGAAGGTTTTTAAATATATACTAGAGACACGCTGCACTGAGAATGACAAATGGTCTAATGAGAGCAACAGAAATCAGGATCATGATTTGTGTTAAATTACATTAATGGTCTCATGTGATCTGGAGGTGATTTACATTTTAAAATTTCCCCAAAACAGTTTTAGATTGTCTAGCCATAAGTGTGGACACGTATTTGACTCTACCAACACTACCTCCTAAACCAACAGGATAATTATTCCACAGTTCACTTGCTTGATCTGGTTTAAAGAGGAAAACTTGGGCATGTTTTGTTGCAGAGTGTGGGTAATATTGAGCTAATGTAATTTTGACATCATATGCCTTTCAAATGAAAAAAAAAATGCACATAAACTTGAATAAACATACTTGAATAAAAATACAAATAATAATTACATATCTGAACATACTGTGTATATGACCAATTTTGTAGAAAAAGTGGGTCACGGCCCACCATCTGAGAACCACAGATTTAACGCTAATTGCCTTTATGAGCTGAGTCAGGTGTGGCTGAGGAGGGGAGGAACATTACCGTGGCAGTGCAGGGCTGGATTTTCACAGCAGGGCCGCAGAGCGTGCAGGTAGGGACTGGGACATGTGCAGTACATCATTACATGAGTCACTCTGTGTGCTACTGGCAGTGAGTCATCGGAAGCTGTTCATGTTGCACAATCAAAGGAGATGCACTCTGTACACGTTTACAGCATGCCAAATTATTTCGGCATTGTTCCAGTAATCCCATGTTTCTCTTTCACAGATCATTTCAATGCTGTGCTTTTAGGAATATACCTATTAAAAGAAGACTGTTTATAAATTCAGATTCAAGATTCATCTTGTTGATCTTGCTTAAAATGACATTCTTGCAAGTTTGCAAGTTCTCACACATGTTGCAGTAGAAAAGTAAAGGATAAACAGTTATAAAAATTTAGAGAAAAAAAAAACGTGCAAATGTGCAACAAATTGTGCAATATATCGTACAGCACTGGAGCATGATAAAAATAAAAATAGGAAAGATGGAATATGAAAATGCAAAGCGTTTGTGCAAAAGTGCTTCCTAATGTCTCTGGGTGTTACATAGTGCTATATATTTACTGTACATAATGGGCACGTGCATATCTGTTCAGGTTGTGTGTATTCACTGCATTTGTGTGCGTACTGTGTCAGTGTAGTGCAAACGAATGCATCTGTGAGTATGCAAATCAGACACTGCGTGTGAATACATCTTTGTGGGTGTGTGAGTGCGAATAATGAGTGCGAGAGAGAGAGAGAGAGAGAGAGAGAGAGAGAGAGTAGTTGTTTATGTAAAGGCAGGCGCGGTGTGAGCTTGGTAATTATAGAGTAGGACAGGATGAGGATTAGTGTTGGCAGCTATCAAGACTAAGACAGTACACACTGCAGACTTCCTGCTTTTAACTCAGTTCACCTCTTCACTCCTTCTCCCATTTCCTTTCAATTCTCTTCCTCTTTTTTCCTCTCCTAATGACAGTTCAATGCAATATAAAACATCACATTTATGTTAAAATGCATTTAATACCAGTGCATTTCTAACACAATATTACATGTAGCTATTGAGTAATCATTTTTCTTTCTTTCTTTCTTTCTTTCTTTCTTTCATCCTCATACTAACCTTTTTGACAGACTCTCCAACATCCATGCAAAATTATGATAAAGAGAAAGTGAGTGGGTAAAATGCTAGTTCTCTGCTATGACATGTGTGACTATAGAGTCATAACTGCCGTGGCTAATTGCACGCACACTGTGTGCTGCTATGTTGGGAGTATGGTTACATTACTACATGCAGTGTTTACTGTACTTGTCTCACCCTAGTTAATTACCAAAGGTAAAATGCAATGTAGTATCTATGCATGTGAGTTCACTTTTTTGCAGCTCCTGGCTGGCTCACCAATTCAGCTGGTTCACCAATTTTAGCTGGTTGTTGTATAAAACAATTTATACTTCTATAAATGAAAAATAGACTTTGCTTGTATGCTGTGTTAGGAGAATGGTTACATTATAATCTGCAATGGTTATTTGTCTCACCCTAGTTGTCTTACAAATGCAAAGTGGTAACTATGCATGAGTTTCTGAGTGCGTAATCCCAAAATGGTTACATCCAGGTCATTTTTAGATTCCTCTATCTTTCCCATTCTTTATCTTCCACATGTCCATCTTTGAAAAAGTTTGGTCATGTCTTTTGCACCTCCTGTCTGGCTCATCGATTGGGGGTCTTTATTCAACAAACAGATTTCCACAGCATGAACCTCTGTTACTTTGATCATTGCCATATGAACTGCAAATATGAACATTTGCAACATCTATGCATTTCACAGCTCCTGGCTGGCTCACCAATTTTAGCTGGCTTGCCAATTGGTAGATTTTAATATATAAAATCTACTTCGCTAAGTTAATGCTGAACAATCATTTATGTTTTTGTTTTTCTTTTATTGAACCAAGACAGATGTCCAATTCATGCACGTCTTACAGCTTGCATAAAGTGTCATCTTTACTGTGTATTCATTTGCACCTTGCTCTTATTTCACAGCTCCTGGCTGGCTCACCAGGTTTAGCTGGCTCGCCAATTTGCACATACAGTCAACATACAGATAAAAAAAAAAGTTTGTATGCATCTGTGCCTGAAGATCACACCTCAGGCACAGATGCAGACAGAATGGCTCTAGAGTCATACGTGCAGGCCATACTACCTTCCTCTTTAAATATTTTTGGCAGCAATTACATTCATACACAATTGCAATCAAATGAATTCTTGTGCGTGAGAAGAACATAGGGTTACACTTTTTATGAAGCCTGTATTCACATGCCATTATAACTGTGCTTACAGTTTGTTGAGAGTTTGCCTACTAAATCTCAAATACAGCATTATAAATGATCTGTGCATAATCACAATGAGGTTGCATGGGTGCAGCCTCACAGCTCCAGGGTCCCGGTTTCAATCCATGAGTTTCACATGTTCTCCCAGTGTCCATGTGGGTTTCCTCTGAGTTCTCTGGTCTCCTCCTAAAAAACATACTGATAGGTGGATTGGTGACTTTATATTATCTCTACGTGTGAATGAGTGTGTGCATGGTGTCCTATGATGGATGACCTGGTGCTCCATCCTGCCTCGTGTCCAGTGTTCACTGCAAATGAATGAATAATTGCAGTGCATTAATTATAGCAAAATGAAGTATGTATGAAGAATACACATGTAGTGTCAACTTAAACTTATTACAAATACATTTAACATTACAATTAAAGCAATTTAGCCAATTGTAGTAAATTGACACATATGTCATAAAACTGTACTAATTATAATATTGTATTAGAACTTTCTGAGGCATGTTTAGTGCTTATAAAATGAGCGCTGTTCTAAAATCACAAAGACTTACAGTATTAGCACAATCTAATACAATCACTTATTTATAAAGGAGCTGTTTAGAAAGTGTCAGCATCATCTTCTTTAAGAGAGTCTACTGGGTAAACACAGATTAGGAGAGATCAGGTATGTGCAGATCTGATTAGATTACCCTGCCCCAATTGGCTAAGTATGAACTGTGAACGTGATCGTGTGCACAGAGATCCTGACATGACATCAACGGAGAGACAGCTGTGATGCCACTCTTCTGCTTACAGGAAACACACACACCCACACCCACACACACACACACATCAGCACATCTGCACATCTGCAGCAGCAAACATGGGCAGGTGCTTACACGCAAACACACGCAAATCTAAACACACAGGAAGTGCTCTCCATGGCATTAAAGACAGAATCGCTTTTATCCGATACATTCACTGTACAACGAGCTAAATTATCAAGCCCTAATGACACCAGTTTAGCTCTCTTAATTGAGTAATGAGACTATAATAACATGTGGAGCGCTTTAGTGGTTATATGGTCTTGAAGACAAATGGTGCGTGGTGCGGTGATGTCCTCATTTAGCTCCTATGCGTGCGTACTGCTGTCTTTTCTCACAATACATTGTGCATCGTGCATGGATGGCATAAATGAAAGCTAAATCCATGCCTCGGTTATGTACTCTGAACTCTTTATCTGTGCATCTTTTTTAAAGCAGTAGATGCTACTATAAGTGGAATGAGAAAGAATAACAAACTAAGCACCGTGGATGCGGGCCAGTGTGTGTGTGTATACGTGTGTGTGTATGTGTGTGTGTGTATTCCAGGGGTTGCTGCCACATAAGAAAGAGCTCGGTAGTTACTGATCTGATCTACTTTTGATCTAAACGCAGGCACATTGTGTGCATTGGAGTCGAGGCGGCCATCTTTGGTGTGGCGTCATGGTGGGAGTCCCAGTCTTCGCTCCTATCTGCTCATCTGGACCCACCAGTGAGAGATCGCTCTATCTGCTATTTTTAGGGCCGGATGTGATATTGTGATACTCCCCTTAAAGTCCGGGGCCTCTGGTAGAATTTTGCGTGTGTATGTGTGGGTGTGTGTGGGTGTGTGTGTGTGTGTGTGTGGGTGTGGGTGTGTGTGTAGTTGCAGCAGGCGATGACTTTGGTTGATAGCATCACACGCACATGCCTACGTGGTCTATATCCACAGCCAGTTCCACATCAACGGCTAGGAAAGGACAAAATAAGCGCCATGTGTAGCTTAGCAACAGACTCAGCTCGCATGCCACCATTCCCAAAATAGACAGGAGGGAGGGGATGAGAAAAAAAAAGAGGAAGGGAGGGAGAAACAGAGGATGCAAGACAGAGAGCACGCAAGTGGGCCAAGTGGTGTGAGAGAGTGAACAGGCAGCAAGAGAGACAACGACTGCTTGTGCATTAAAGAGAGAGTGCAAGATGAAGGGATGAAGAAAAAGAGAAAAGCAACATGAATAGCAATCACTGACAGTGCTCTGACAGTGCTTTGCATAAATATTCACCCCCTTGAACTTTTCCACATTTTGTAGTGTTACAACCTGGAATTGAAATGGACTTAATTGGAATTTTTACCATTTAATTGACACAATGTTACACAACAGTAGAACCACATATGGCTGCAATTACATCTACAAGTCTTCTGGGATATGTCTCTCTCAACTTCGCACATCTGGATCCTGATATTTTGCCCATTTGTTTTGGGAAAATTGCTCAAGCTCTGACAAATTGGATGGATGGATTGAGGCTTTGACTGTACCATTCCCTGGATGTGGCGCCATCTGTTTTGCCCTCAACCCTGACCAGTTTCCCAATCCCTGCTGTTAAAAAGCATCCTCACGACGCGATGCTACCACCACCATACTTTACCATAGGGGTTTGTGTGCTGAGGATGATGAGCAGTGTTGGGTTTCCACCAACCATTACTCCTTACAGAACAGCCTAATGGTTTAACAGGTGATGTTTGATGGTTTTTCAAGTGAGATATAAAGGTGTCCTACAGAATCTCATGGTCTCTGATGATGACCTCTAGATAATAAGCTGCAGTTTAATGGTCATTCAGTTGACCTAATAGACATCTGTGGTATTCACATCTTTACCAGTGCTACACTTCAGGGTGTCTGCAAGGAAACAAGACAAACAGCCGGATAGTTAAATGCTAGTAGATGGGAAGCATTAGGGTAATTCCTATTAGGAAGTGAAATAAGATCTCAAATTTTTCTTTGCTGATCAAAGCCAGATTTTCCTCTAAGTTAGACTGTCCAAGTTTTCCTCACTGTCGTCACCATAACATGCCTCATCTCTCACTCTAATTTTACCTGCGGCCTTTAAGCTGCTTTTTTTGCCATGTTCTTCATAAGAAGCCTGGGTTTAACATCTTAATACCAGAATAGACTGTAAGTGTGTAAAAGAGAAATGGAGAGCCAGAGTGAGGCCATGTTAAAGGCTAAACACCAGTATTCACTCTGATGAAAAGAAGTACAACTCAACGTTAACAGCGTCGACAAGGATGCCTCTGACCTTGCTGTGACCTTGACCCTGCCTGGATCAATTCCAAAAACGAATCAGTTCATCTGCTTGTTACAATGATTCCATATAAACACTAAAAACATTCAACCATTCATTCTTGAGATATCATGCTAATGATCCTCTCAAATGGATGCTCGGACGAAGGGATGGACACACGGACAATCTAAAAACCTAGTGGCAGAGACATAAAAAAAGAAGTAACGTCCTTAAAGATTTCAGTCTTAATCTCATCCACTTTTGTTGAGACAGAGATGAAAAAAAAAATTGATCCATAATACAAAATAACTTGAATAAAAATGCATCAAAATGAACACCAAAAATATTTCGACCAAAGCATATACTACAATAATTGAAAATCCAGAAACACATTTCATAAGAGGAACATGAGATTAGCATTGCGATTTCACTTAATAAGCTTATCGTTCTGGTGGATGGTGGCTAACGCTAGATATCCTTCAGAAACTACATGAGTGGTCTGCACTAAATCATGAAGAATCAATCCAACACTGTATCTCTTTGGTTTCTAAAGTAACGATGTACCACAAATGGTAACTTGTTAATATATTTTTGCAGTGTGTTACCAAGAGTTTAACATATTTACAAGATCATAGCAGCTTTACCTGCCTCTTTTAAACAATTACTAACATCCAAAGCAGTCCTATGGTTCTTGCAGCATGCTGGGAACAAACCAATCAGTCACACATGGCTACATGTACATTTCCTCTCTGACGAGTTTAGGCAAGCAGAGTTAGCACTGTGGTGCTAGCAGAGACTTTGTATCCATAGAGTTGTATCTGTTCTTAAATCCACCGGAATCATATTGTCTGTATTTCAAAGATACAAAAATACAGTGCATGTCTGAGAAAATTAACGCAACACGTATTGCAGTACCAACATAAACAGAAGGGGCAGCGTAGAGCAATATCAACATCATGTTTCTCAATATCAAAAATATGAAGAACAGACACGCATCCTTGGGAAGAATGTTCTTGGAAAATAACCTTTCAAAAACAAATGCACAAGAATACAAGAACAGAGAATGGACCTATACATGTTTGAGATGCGCTGTGCATTTGCTATTGCGTAATATCTCTGCAAAAGCATTTTGAATTTCCTGGATATCTTTTATATATATGTAAAAAAAAACGTTCCAAGGTAAAACGCACCATAATAATAAAAGACATCCACTCACCATTAGCCAATACCAACATAGTGCTAGCTAGGTTACCAAAGGAGGCTAGTTTATCTAACGGGAGCCTCCTCAAAATGGTGGAATCCACTACGTGGTAGAATCAATTTTTACAAAATGGTGGAATCAACTTTTATAATGTAGAGCTGCGTCTCAAATTGCATACTTATGTAATATTTTAGACAGTTCTAAACTATTTTTAACACCATCCAATTTCTTTTCTACATCTAGTGTTTGAAAGAAAAAAAAATTCAATGACCTTTCAACCTACTAAAACATCTATTTTATATATTAACATTCTGGATTAGTAGTGAGATTCCATTATTAGGACAACATTAAGCCCTTGTAAGTTTTAAACTTAATGTTTTCAATCATTTTTCAACATTTCAACATCTTAGAAAACACTTAAGCATAAAAATGTGTTAACCAATCTGACCAACTTCTCATTTATACAAGGTTTATTTGCTGTTCGTCTGAATTTTGCTCTTAAATGAGTAATAGGTTTGAAATTAACACAATTTTTTAGCATAGAACTAGCAAACACACAAAAGGTTCTAATCTAATTCATGCTAATTCTTAATTTTAGAATATAATTTTTAAATACTTAATTTGTTTTCAAACTATATTTTCTGGAAATATAACAGGGTTGTTTTTTCAAAATGATCTTATCAGTCAATATCACAATATCATTGAAAATAAAGAAAAACAGAATGAGATAATGACAGAACATTTCCTTTTCCCATGATCTTCAGGAAATTCAATAATAAATATATAATAATAAACTTTATTTTATATAGCGTCTTTAAAAAGGCCTCTCAAGGCACTTTACATAAGAGTATATAAACGTGTATCAAAAAACAATTCAATTATTAATAACAATAATAGCAATAATAATTAAATAACAACAACAACAACAACAACAAAAAAAACCAAAGTAATCAAGTAAAAGCAATCCTAAAAAAATACATTTTAAGAGAAGATTTAACTATACTAAAAGACCAGGCTTCTCTAAGATCAGATGCTCCCGTTAGATATGGTGAGTTCCACAGTTTTGGAGCATAAGAAGAAAAGGCCTTATCACC
This sequence comes from Pangasianodon hypophthalmus, assembly GCF_027358585.1. Lineage (NCBI taxonomy): Eukaryota > Metazoa > Chordata > Actinopteri > Siluriformes > Pangasiidae > Pangasianodon > Pangasianodon hypophthalmus. The sequence goes on along the minus strand of NC_069715.1, from coordinate 5,435,833 downwards.
ATATCACCACAATTTGACTCCTTGGATGACTCCTGGAAATGGATGAATCGAGCATAAGATGTGAAATTTATTTACACATTATTGCAAAAAATAATCCGATTTTTGAAGTATTTTAATGATTATGTTTCATGGTAAAGTGTAGTTTTATTATTGACTGGCTGGAACTGATTCTTCAGATGGGCAAAATGCAAGCAAGTATGAAAACAATGCCATCCGTGTCGCCACTGTGTCCGCAATACAGGTACGTTTGATAATATCAGTTTCAATCAGAATGGTTCCCGCATTTCACAGAAAATCGTTTTTCATCCATGGTAAAGCAGAGAGACTGTAGAAAAACTCCTATAATACGCATGACCAGATGTGCACAGGATGTTTACCCCATCTCGCCAAATGGTGTGATAAGGTATGCTCCACCAAAGATGGCTTATCTGAACCACAGCAACAGCAGTGATCACACAGAAGATGGTTTATCCAGCATACTTTTAGATAAAAGAAGGAGTCCATCCAGAACCCTACATCATGTTTTAGTTTGTCTCTCTGGGGAAATCATTAATGGTTCTACAACCACAGGCTTGAATTTTGGACTTGGTTGCAAGCAGCAGAGGCTCATGATTGTAGACTGTAGATAACAACATAGCCTCAAACAAATTTAAGTCGAGAGGCTATAACGAATTACGTTGCAGGTTACTTTCTAGAGAATTTTTAGAGTAACCCTGTGACAGGCTGCTGAGAGTCGACATCCAGCGTACAGTGTAGTAACTCTTTTTAGACATACCTTTGTTCAACTGTAATATCATTAATATGATCAACCAGGGTTTACAGGTTTCAGCAAAATGTCCAGCTCAACTACATCTCAAAATCACACAAAAGAACTGCAAGTAGCCCACGTTTGTCATTGGTAAAAGAAGATATGCAAAGTATTTCTGAAAAATGGACATTATCCGCTCTTTATCACCCTTTCTCTCTCCAAATATTTGCAACATATCTTCCAATAGAAATGATTCTGAACATCATAGATACACTGACGGCACTTACATTTCTGCCATTTTGCAGAAATGTATTCGATTTATTCCTGATTACTTTCTATAAATCATCTCTTGGTTGCCACGCATTTGAGTGTGGGGCAGTGCAAATCCTGCCCCTATACGGATTAGCTCTATTAGCATTTGTTGCATTTCGCATTTCTGACCACTAGGTGCGATAATTACTCTATGGAAGCTAAGTGGAGCAGTGAGCTCATGATTGCGCAACATCAAATCAATGGAGAATAAGCTTATATTTGTCAAATAATGGAATTTTTTTAAATCGTCGGTCATTCAAAAGAGGTAATTAGCATGGAGTTGTGAATGAGGACTTTATGAAGATTAATATTTGTTGAACAGCTGATATAAATGATGTTCTGACTAACGTGTCCCTGTGGACGAGATGCCACTGGCTGCAATTAAAATGTCTTTAGAAAGCTAGAATTATGAACCTTCCAGCTGAGTGTAGTGAATACAAAGCACTTTGCCTTCCATGCAAATATACTTGTCTTTTATTTTTGTGCACAAAAAAGTTTTCTTAAGTGTTTTTTCATGGTTAATGGCTTTATATTTCTATATTTCTACTTGGAAATGCTATTTTAGGATTCTACGCTATTTGGGTTCTCTCACAAGAAAAAAACAAACACTATTAGTGGTGGTAGATGGATTTCTTTAATAAAAACACCTTGTCCTCTATTCTGGATGAATGGGAATTGGGATCACAGGACATTTTCGGATATCTCTGGTCTCCCTCATCAACATTACCATGTAAAAACAGCGGTCTGTAATTTAGCCCGGCCTGGAGATTGTTTTCTTAAATGCCACTGCAGCCTGGATGGAAAACCAACATGGAGAGAAATGTCTATGTTTTCAACCTCACTGGAAACTACATGCACATGTAAAGCTTCCTGCACAAGCACAAAGATCAACGAGTGGGGAGGAGATCATGAGACCTGCTTTGAGAGAAATGCTTACAGAGGGCAGATTATAACCCCGGCTGTCAGACAGAGTCAGAGGGATCTGCTGCATCCTTAAAGGTACAACAGTAGTTTTTAGGGGACAATTAGTAAGAAATAAAACACTTAGGGGTGTGCTGTGATGGTAAATAATCAATGACAGGGTGGTGTGATACAGTCCAACATGAAGTGAAGTTACTGCTACCAACCTGAAATTGTTTTTTTTTCCAATAACAGCATGTAAGTGTTTTATTCCTTTTATACCACAGCAATTTGCCAATGATTTAAAATTTTAATTTATTAAAGAACAATACATCATACGTCCTATCTGTTAGTAGTTTTAATATTGTGGAACGTCGGTGAAACAATTATAGCAGTTCCTTCATCAGCCTATCCTTTTTCTCTCTCCTCTACATAATAAGACAAAAAAAAAATCCTACTGGTTGTCATGTGACCAAGAAACAGAAAAGTGCAAAGCCCTCCGTCTTAAAGACTGACACTGTAGTCTCCTTCCGTAAATGTTAAATAAAATGTCTCCTTACAGAAATGTCACTTTTTTTGGGTGAGTGTTGAGACTGGAGGTTGAAATGTGTGGGTTTTTTTCGGGGGGGGGGGCGTAAGACTAAAAAAATCATTAGGTGCCTGTTAAAAAAAGCTGCACTTATGAAAATGAAAATTAATATACATTGAGAATCTTCACCTGAAACTAGGAAAAATCTCAAATATGCACTCAGGAGGAGCTTCCCGGAATAGTTAGATAACAAATCTTGTTAACTGTGATTATATAATGTTCTAGAGGTTGTTTATTACTCTTGTACAATTGGTTTACACGGAATATGGTGTGTTTTGGGCTGTGCATCATTTCCTCCATGTGATGCTGTACTACTAATAATCAGAACACGGATGTCTCAGTGCAGTGCTGTGTATGATGATGTACGACTGAGAACTGGACCCCTAGTGCCTCGAGAGTCCTGTACTGATACAGTCCTGTGTACAAATGAGTGCTTAAACAAAACAAAACCAAAGAAGAAGCAAAGTGGAGAACAAAAAAAAACTGGAAAAACCTGGTGTTCAACCCCAACCGTGCCGAGCTCTCACGCTACCACAGAGCGAGCGAGAGAGAGAGAACAGTCACACGCGAGTGCTCCTGTCACAGCCAGCCGCCCTGCACTCTCACGCGAGAGAAAATGCAACTCTACTGCACAAAAAAACAGCATATATTTACACACTGCACTCCCTTACAATACCACACACTCTCCCACTCTCCTGATGTATCAATATCAACCTGTTAATCAATCACTGTCTAATCTCACGGCCTGCTCAAATCAATACAACTCAATCAAGCCTTGTTCTTTGCAGTGTTGAGGTTTTAAGAAAAGAAGTGAGTGAGGAACGAACAGTTTCAAGTGTCGAGTTCCTTCACAGAGTGGCTTCTTAGCACTGTGGGTCAACGCTTTGGCTGATTATCAAGCTGAGTCAGGTGTGTTACAACCGGAAAACCCCTAAAATTTACAATGTACTGGTTGCCAAAACCTGAGACTGAAAATTACTCTTTACACACTCTTCATTTGCATCTACTTTTTTGTTTTGCCAGAGAACGTGATCTGACAAAGCTTGCGGGAAACATTGCTTTTGGGTATTTCCTGCATTTCTAAAAGCAAAATTTCTACATAGAAAGCACGCTAACCTGATCGCATGAGAAATTTGTAAGGGGATGAGTTAACAAGGGTGATGTGGTGAGGTTATGTTTCATTTCTGGTGAATTCAATTTGTGTCATAAGAAAAGGAACAAACACCATCCCAACCACTAACCTTATTGTTAAAAAATAATAAAACTTGAGGTGTGCATATTGTTATGAATCTGAAAATAAAAATATTTTAGTTGTCCTTAAGGTCATCCTTAAGGAGCTTCAAGGAGGATCAAACCCGGGACCCTGGAGCTCAATGTTTCTACTGATGGATGTAACCCTCAGTTCTTTAATACGTGGAGATTTTTCTAATCCAAACAAGAGATCTGAGAATTCACTCCAACTGACAATTTCAGACTTTGCTTCCTGCATCTGCAGAATTTTATACAAAAAGGACCCTTAATTATAAAGAATCAATAATAATAAACCAACAGCTAATGAAATTTCATTGAATGTATGAAACGTTTGAGTAAGAAATAAAACACTTGTTATTATATAAATTATTTTCTAATAACAACACATCCTGAAGTGTTTAATTCCTCTTATACCACAGGAGTTTTCCAACACTGACCATTTTTTTTTATTTATCAAAGAACAACACATTTTATTTCTACATTTAATGTTGTGGAATATCCACGAAACAAGTTATTTATGTTACTGCAGCTCTAAACTTTCGTTCTCTCACCAGCCTAGCTCTTTTTTCTTTCTCTTGAAATGAATAAAAAAAGTTGGCTTGTTGTATTACCAGAAAACTACAAAGTGCAATGCCGTTATTACCAAGCGCTGACACTGGAGACTCCTTACATAAATGTTAAATAACAGCATGTTTTTTAAAATCCATTTATTAGCCTCTGATCATGTGAAGCGTCAATCATACAAGTCCCTGCGAACCAGTATAGAAACAATAACGTATTTGAGCTGCTGCATTAATACAAACCTGAGATTTGTTTCACAGCTGAAACTACTGTCAGAGTTGAAAAAAATGAATCAATGAATCAACACCTTCCTACTAATCAGATTTGAGAATTTAACAGCGCTATGGTATAAGCAGTGATATATGTATAATGCTAAGATAACGAACAGGAAACTAGTCAAGACACAGAACATGAAAGTGTTTTTATCTCTAATAATCAAATACCTAGTGTCACACTTTAAGCAGCAAAACAAGAGAAAAATGCAAATAATAGAAATATAGGAAATTTACACCAACAGGTGCGGGTAATGAAATAATAATAATAATAATAATAATAATAATAATGATAATAAAACATTGAGTCTTGAGTGTTGATAAATGTGTTTTATTGTCAGGTGTTGCTGCAAGATCTTTAGAAGAAGTGTTGGCCTGCTGGAAATGTCAACAGCATGTCAGTCAGGACCTGACACCAACACAAAGGCCTTCCTGACACAATACACAGCTTTTCTGCCAGAAGAAATGAACATACATTATAACTCCGCATTGTTTGTATAAGCCAGGCAACCGACAATTACAGTATTGCCACAGTGCTTGGGTAAAGGTCGCCTTTTCACACACTTTACGCTTAAAAAACCTGTGATCTTCATTCACACACACGTACACACACACACACACACACACATGTGCTGCAATTCCAAAACAAGCTGTGCAGGAGTCTCATGAGACTGACAGTGACAGCTCATCAGGCTACAGGGGAAATGTTCCTGCACATCATACAAACACACACACACACACACACACACACACTAGTGAGAATGACAGATGGAAAACTGTCATTCATCTCCAGCTCCTCCCTGTCACACAGCTCTCATGAACAGGAAGGAAGTACACGGATTAATATAGCACCAAAGCCCACACAGCAACTTGTATAAACTTTTCACTCTAAACCGTGGGAGGTAGGTTTAAACAATCAAGAGCACAAAATGACATTTTTATGACCCAACCATACTTAGTATCACTTCTTCTACTACTAATAAAACTGTCAGAAATATTTTGGGAAGTCTGAAAAAAAAAAAAAAAAAACCCTCGTCCTTAGCTCTCACGGAAAGATTAGTGTCAGATAATTTCTTAAGATAAGCACCCTTGATATGTCCTTCGCTCACACGCAAACACAAACACGCATATGTGTGTGTGTGTGTGAGTGGGGCTTGCCATTGCGTGTGAAACTTGAGGAACGGCCCCTGGCGCTCGGCACCATGGCCCGGCGCTGAGCGGCGCTTGGCCCTTTGGCCTCCAGCCCACTGGCTGCAGATTAGAATTTTAAAAAAAGACACAAGGTAAACACTGCTGCCACAATCGATATGACCTGCTCTCTTTGGCTCGCTGGGACTCGCTGAACTTCCTGTGTGTGTGCTGGGGTGTTTGGGGAGGGGAAGGGGGGGTTTCCTGTGCAGGGAAAGACAGAGAGACAGAGAAAACATGGAGGGGCACTTATGGACACGCATAACCCCGTTGTTGCATAACCTCCTCTTTAGAAATGGACACAGCATGAGGAGGAGTGTTTATTGATCTTAGTCACACACACGCAGTACAAAGAGGAACTTCACTATAGGCAGTTAGCACGCTATGGGAATGTCGTGGACGCCATTTCTGCGCTGCTATCAGCTCCGAGGAGGAAATGCCAACAGTGGCCCCTGATAGCACCGCAGCAAGGCACCACACTATGATAATGGGGATACAGACCTAAACGCAGACTTACTGAACAAATAAAGGCAAATGTTCCAGTTATTTCTTTCAACACAGCAATTAACACTTGGTCGCAGCTCTGGAAATATAATGACCTAATGGGAAATGGAATGGCCTAAAGGGATTTTATAATAGCAGAAGCCAAACTGTTTACTGATAGATTTATGAATTACACCAAAGGCCATACTGTACACCTCTAGAAAGGTGTTGAACAGGTACAGAAAAGCATTTAGACCCCTAAACTTACAATATAGATCATGCTGCAAAATATGCACACATCAAATAACTATATCAAATAAATATATAAGATAAATCTGGACTTGTCAACATTATGTAGCCATGCAGCCATGTACCCTTTAACATGGGTCCATTTAACCTATTTAAATATGTACAGTAATATTTAATATTCATTATTATTTATTTTATTTTGTTTACTTATCAGAGCCCTAGAGCTTTGTATTCCTGATCTTACACGGAAAAACATCTTGAATATAATCAAATATGTCTAGTATTTCCTGTTATAAGATTACAGTAAATCAACAATAAATTATTAAACTTATTTATAAACTTTTTTTAAAAAAGCTTGAGATAGTCTTGTTCTATTTGCTACTTTTAAGTATTTATTTCTAGAAAGATGCAAAATTATCTGCCAATAAATAAAAAAACATAAATAAAGCTTAAAAAAAGAAATCTAGAAATAAGTGTAATAATCTTATTTCGTAATAATCTTATATATAATTATAAATTGGAATATATTCAAAATATTTCACTTGCTGTCATTTACTGCCTGCTCTTTTTTTTTTAACTTACTGACATCTGGATAAATTCAGTTTTATTTGTACAGCTGTAAAGAAATGTGGATGTCGATTTAGATCCTTAATCAGAGAGCCAATGGCCTTCAATCCAAGTGACCCATCAAATCGGATAATGACTATAAGAACTCACCCCTGGGTCTGTCCAGACCCCACTATAAGATCCAAAGTGATAGAAATGATCTAATAACATACTCACACACTTTTACTGTACTGAGATTTCATCATACACACTGACAGACTTCTTACTTGATATTTTACTCATAAGAGTTAATATTTCAGCCAGTTTATGATAAATGATATGGAAAATGACATATGCTTATATGTATTGCAGCAAAATGAGCATAGTTCAAATCATGTAAAGATGTTTATAATTTCGTCATTTTCTGTCAGTTTGGTTCAGCATGGTTCAGGTTAATTGGTTAAATGCAATAAGTGGATTGAGGAAAGGTGTAGGTAAATCATTTATAAATAAATGAAAATTAATTTAAAAAAAAAACATGCCCTACCTGTGAAAATGTGAAACATATGATAGCATATGAAGTGTCTCAAACTCCAGTGTGAATCATGTGATCATTCACATGGGATGCTACTGGGACTTTTGTGAAAGGGGTCACTGCTTTTCACCCCACAGGTGACGGTCCAGGCTATAGGTGCTGGTGCAGGATCGTGATGTTTTAAACACAGTACATACCTCCAGACCTGACAAAGCCACTTACCTGCTGACAAAAGTGCAAGCACTCGGGATCAGCGCAGGACTTAGGAGTGACAGTGATTCACATTTCTGCCTTTCATGTCACACGCAAAAGTTAAACAAAGGGAGCGCACCGGGTCGTAATGCTTCGATCGTGAGAGAGGCCATGTGTGTGTATGTGTGTGTGTGTGTGTGTGTGTGTGTGTGTGTGCGTGTGTGTGTCTGTGCAAGCTGAGTACACAGCAATTATGTTATGTAAACACGAGACACTGGCAGCACACTGCAACTGTTTGAATATACAGATTACACGGTGAATCTGTGTGCTTTCAGCCTCCCATAAAGCATTGTGATTCTGTGGGCTTAAAGTCTGCTGGATCAACAACGTCCCCCTTCAACAAATTAATGGCATGAAACCGCACGGATATGCTCCGCAGCCAAATCATGACTCAATCGTGCTCTAATTCACACTGTTATTACTTGTCGTGGTATTATGATTTTGGCTTGTGGCTTTGTACAAGTGAGGGCCTGAATGGCTGCGCTGTGAATCTGCTAATAAACATCCTTGTGTGTTCATAAGGACATAATAGCAATAACAATTTACTCTCATGTTATATTCATGGCCTAATGATAGAACAAACAGAGTGACAGGCCCCACATTGGGCGTACAGAATTAAAGCAGTGATTTTTTTTTTCATTTACTTCATTTTCCTTTCATTTTTCCTGGTAAGAATCGCATGGCAACAGGTTGAGAACGTCAGTCCAGACTTCTCCAGCACAGCCACAGATTCTAGCGCCTTCTGGGTGACATTCCCAAGTCAACTGTGAGATTTAGAATGTCCAGCAGGTCCTGAGTCTGCCCCAGGGTCTCCGTCTGGGAACCAACCAGGGACGCCCTTTAAATAGGGCTGTAATCAAGACAGCCCTTGTCAAGTACAAGATCGACTTAAGACCAAGTCTTAAGGGGGTCTAGGCCAAGTCAAGATCAAATCCAATTGAAAGTAGGACTGAGTCCAACCATCAAATCCATTCCGAAGCCAGGCATTTACTTGGCAGATCAAAATTGCAAATTCTCTTTGGAATGATTTACAATCCTGCAGAATCATTCTGGACAATAGATATAGAAGTATAACTGAGATACCACAACACAAACATTATTTTTACAAACTCTCAGTAGAGACCAAGGCCATATTTAGCGAGGCCACTGCTCAGATTGAGACAAGTCCAAGTATAAATGCCAGTAAGTCTAAAACAAATCAATATAGAAAAGTTCTCAATACTAGACCCTAGTCCTACAGCCATAATTATAAGGTACACAAACCACCTAAACTGGCTCCTAACGGATTGTCGAGCTCCTCCCACTTATCACGGAGAATAAGCCCGGTAACCCTGTGGAGGAACCTCATTTCCGCCACGTGAACTCGCAACATTATTCTTTCAGTTATTATCCCATAGCTCCTAGCAGCGTCTCTACTTTCTGTGAAGGCTGAGGAAAGCCCATCTCCCAGCCCCCATCCTCACCATATTCTACAGAGGGACTATCAAGAGCATCCTGAGCAGCTGCATCACTGTCTGGTTTGGAAATTGCACTGTCTCGGATCGCAAGACCCTGCAAAGGATAGTGAGGACAGCTGAGAAGATCATCGGGGTCTCTCTTCCCTCCATCATAGACATTTACACCACACGCTGCATCTGCGACTGTGCAAAAGTTTCTTTCCCCAAGCCATCAGACTCCTCCATACTCAGAGACTGGACTGACAACACACACACACACATACACACACACACACACGCACACATACTCAACTGAACACCATCCCACTCCTTTTCTGTATTTCTGTATTTACTAACTACATTGTTTTGCTGCTACTGTATTTATAAAGATATTGTATATAATTTCTTGTCATTACTATACTCTCTACATGGCTGCTACCAGAATAACTGCTATGTCCATATATGGTATAAGCTTATCTGCCGAATATCATAGCATACTATATCATTGCATGTTATGTTTACATTCACAACAATTTATTATATTGTTATTCTTTTGCACTACCTGTTACATCTGACACTTTCATACTAGAACTGTGTACTAGTCGGCGCTGCACTGTCTCTTACTGTGCCTATTGCCCTGTTTTAGTAGTTATTGTGCGGTCTTGTGGTGTTTGCATGCATTTGCACGTGCACTTTATGTAGTAATGTGTACTCTCTTGCAGTTCTGTGTTGTTTTATGGAGCACCATGGTCCTGGAGGAACATTGTTTCAATTCACTGTGTACTAACTAGCTGTATATGGTTGAAATGACAATAACGCCATTTGAATTGACTTGATGTGACTTGACTTGAGGATTGGGGCATAGACTGTCTGGTAAACAGAGAGTGTTATATGCAAACTGAACCCCTGCTTCACTACCACACACTCAGAAAAAAGGGTACTAAACTGTATTTTAGCTTGTGGCAGGAGTGATACTCTCAAGCATACATCTTTTGGACCTTTGATGTGTATCTTTTACCTAGAAAGGTACATAGTGTACCTTTAAGCTAACTTCTGAAAGAGTTTTTACACTATAAGGTACATCATTTTTCCAGATGAAAGATACATATTAAAGGTACAAAAGATAAGAGTACTGCTGCAACAAAGGTACAGTTACTATCTTTTTTTTTCTGAAAGTGCAGTACAGTGACTATAACTGATGAACAATAAAATTACTAATTATATTTTATTTATTTATACATTTATTTTAGTCGCTTTGCAGACACTTAGAGAACTGATCCAGAGCTGATTAAAAAAGCATGATAAAACTGATAAAAAAGCATACAAGGAGGACAGAGAATAACATTGCTTATATAAAAGAATTGCTTACATAATCCTAAGATTCAAACAGGGATGCATAGCCAAGAATTCATACTAAATCTGGGCGTGAACAAGCATGGGCCTGTCTACCCAAACATGTAAACATTCATCCAAAATAAGGTGCTATTCATATGCTTGAATAATTGACTGCAGGAAGTGACCAAAACATTCCGGATTGAAAAGCAATTCCACTGTGAATCAAGTTGATTGCAGGAAGTAACCCAAATATTCCAGATTGGAAAGCGATTTGACTCTGAATTAAGTTGACAGCAGGAAGTAACCAAAACATTCTGGACTGTAAAGCGTTTTGATTCAGAATCAACTCAACTGCAGGAATTGACCCAAATATGCCAGATTGGAAATCAGTTTGACTCTGAATCAACTCGACTGTAGGAATTGGCCCAAATATTCCATATTGGGAAGTGATTCAATTCTGAAATCAACTCAACTGCAGGAATTGACTGAAACATTCCAGCTTGGAAAGTGATTCGATTCTGAATTTACTTAACTGCAGGAAGAGAACCAAACATTCTGAATTGTAAAGTGATTCAACTCTGAATCGACTCAACTGCAGAAAGTGGCCCAAACAAAGCTAATAAAACCGACCCTGTGTGTGTGTGTGTGTGTGTGTGTGTGTGTGTGGCAGAGATACAGACTGGTGACAAATTAAAGGACAAACCGGTGGCTCATTTATGTTGTCAGGGGCATTTATTTATTTCGCTGACATGGTGTGTGTCCTCTTGTCCTGTTGGATGGTAGCATTACTGCAAATCAATACAAGGTTCTTCAGACTAATTGCCTTTATCCTGATGGGTGTGGTCTCTTCCAGGATGACTCCGCCCACAATCCACAGGCTCACTGAATGATTTGATGATGTAAATCCTATGCTATGGACCTCACACTCACCAGATCTCAACCTAATTAAACACCTACAATAGATTTTGGAGCGTGTGTGTTAGACAGTGCTCTCCATTCTCCACTATCATCATTAAAATACCAACGGAGGGAAAATCTTTTGGAAGTTTATTGCTCCAGTACAGTTCCTGAGACTTGTACAATTGATGACAAAGCTCTTCTGGTGGCTTGTGGTGGCCCAACACCTTAATATCTAAACCTGAGTCTGAATTACTGTGAAACTACTATTATGACAATGTCTGTTGGTAAAGTGCTGCCCAAATAAAGTAAAATTGGATTGGATTGAATCACATTTGCACATTGTAGTGCACTTAATTTCCAGTGGAGAATAATTTGGGATTCAGGCTGTGATAAAGATTACCAGTTTTGGGAAGTACATGACAATGTGTCAGCAAATGAGGTAAATTTACATTCACAATTGATTTTAGATCACTAGATTTTACTATTTTAGCTTGACATTTGGTACCATAATCACAGAAGTGATGTGGTTTAAGAGGAATAAAGCACTCTGGGGTGTGTGTGCTGTTTTAGGAAAATAATCAACAGTAGCTCCGCTTCATCTCACCACCCTGTCGTTCGTTATTTACCTATAACATCCCACCCCAAAGTGGTTTATTGCTCAACTATGTTTGAATGTTCATGTTTCTTACTGTCTTGCCAGCTTACTGGACTCGTCAAAACCCATTTATTGTAAGCCATGATACAGGCTGACATTTCTTGGAGTAAAAACACAAACAGTCGCTTAGTTATTTTTTTTGTCTCTTAGTTTTATTTCAGCAGTGAATATAAATGTGCCAAAATATTGCAACAGCAGAGTACAAAAAGGCTTAATTACTGTAATGATTTTAATTTCTTTTACTACTTCAGAAAGTTACACCTATATATAAATTCACTTCCTTCATTATTTCCAATAAACACCTCTCTCTCTCTCTCTCTCACACACACACACACACACACACATACACACACACACAAAAACACTAACACAGAGAAAAAACAGTGGCCTATCAGTTCTATCTATATTGAAAGCAATATCTCTGAGGGCCTTGATAAATAATCTCAATACAGAACTTCAGCATTGTATCCAAACAGAAGTTGAGGCACATTGGAAATTTATCAGTAATACAGCACATGAAAGTATGGATCACATTTTGGGATCAAGCTTAAATATCTTTTTGAAAATAACTTCAAGCAGATGATGCTATTGTTCATGAAAAAAAAAAAAAAAAAAAAAAACTAAAATAATTCTCTTAATATATTTTATCAGAGCCAAAAAAAAAAAAATAGTCAGTAGTACTAAAAGGGCTTAAAAATATAATGCATAGTTTCCAAACTATTATAGCTTACTATAAGAGAAAACGCACTTAAAAGTGTACTTTTGATTCTGTCCATGCCGTCTGAATGGTTTGGTCATGATTCATAATGAAATATGTTACACAGAATCAGGTTTATGTTTTATACCCACTGCAGCAAGGTACCTGAGGTACAACCAGGAATTAGCCACAACTCAACTCTGAGATGATACAAATTAAAATACTAGATATGGACACAGTGTCTATACCGATATAATGTCAATTTCACAAGATTAACAGTCTCGTTCTTCTGGCATTTGATGACTACACTCTGAGGATACGTGGATCTGCATTTAAGACTGATAAGCATCAGAAATTTTCAGCCACAGCATTGGAACAACTCTCACTGTACTAACTCACTCTGTGTCTATACTGACCACAGTGTCACAGGAATATGAGGGATTCTCATTAACATCCCTGAAATTAACAACTGAATTTACAGCTCATTTCAGACTCTCACACCACGCAGGGAGCTTCGAAGCCAGGCCGTGGCGTGGCACGCAAAAGGCAGCGCTTGTGCTTCATGGTGAGGCCGTACTCCGGGGTCATATCTGGCATCTCCCCTGGCATGCTGCTGAACTTTAATCTTTGGATAAGGATGGCGAGGAAGAGGAAGACCTCGGAGCGGGCGATGACTTCGCCCACGCAGCGGCGTTTGCCCAGGCCGAAGAGCATGACCTTCTCGGCTTCCATCTTGTTGAGCTCGGTGCCATCAGCGCTGAGGAAACGGTCAGGGTTGAACAAGGAAGGCTCTTTCCACATCTCCCTGTTGAATAAGAATCAATAAATCACATTAGATGACGCCATTTGGTGTCAAGTGCCATATCACATATTCGGGTTGCTAAGACATGCAGTACAAACATTTGCACAATTGAAATTCAATATTTGACGCTAAGCTGGTGTAGCAGCTCACTGGAAATGTTCCACATAAGTGACTAGAAAGTCATGAGTAGAGATCTTGAGCCTTAATGCATAAAGTCTGCACTTGGATTCAATTCTGATTGTTTCTAATGTGGAGCACATGACAAATCTGAAACTGTCACAATGACATCAGAGAAAAATTCCAGCTATGCCAATTGCTCTGCTTGCCAATCTTTCATCATTATTTCACAACTGCAGGATTTAATCATTCTCATTTCTCGAAAAGAACCGATATTGATAAAGTGTTGAACTTACGGGTCGTGGTTGATTTGCCACTGGTTAATGAAGACACACGTGTCTTTAGGAATGAAGTATCCGTTGAGTGATGTGTTTTTCGTGGTACTGCAAAAGATAACATATATTAATAAATATTATGTCTCTGTTCTGTTGTATGCTTGATTCTGATTGGTCAGTTAATTTTCTAAAATAGCAGCTCTGACAGCAGTCCCATCTGCAAGGTTTATATTCAGGTGCCTCTTCTAATGTGCATAGAATTTATAGTCCATGTAAATGGATTTAAAAATATGAATAATTGTTGATACGCTGAAGTTGTTTTTAACAAATTGGAAGGAGTCTCCAGTGTCAGAGCTTTGGAGCAATCAGAGGTAAAAGTGTAACTTTGAGTTTTCCAAGTCTTTGGGATTGAAAACTTTGGATAAAAAAAATATGATATGTCGTCTTTAATAAATAAATAAAGTATTAGCGTTGGCAACGCTATTCGTGCTGTCATTGGAAAGTAATCAACTTCTGGATAGTAACAGTAACTCTACTTCATTACACCACCTCATAGCTGAGTGAGTTCCGATAACAGCACATGCCATCATCTTTTTCTTCTTATGTAATGACTATTGCTTGAGTGTATCGAGCTTATATTACAGGATTTTATGCAAATATTTGAGTAACATACCAGTGTGGGATGGTGAAAGGAAGGAAGGAGGAATGACGGAAGATCTCCATGATGAAAGCCTCGAGGTATATCAGGTTGGTTTTGTCCACCAGGTGTGGGGTATTGTCCATTCCAACCTTCTCCTCTGTAAAAAAAAAAAGAAGAAGAAAAAGAAGGGCAGAGCTTAATGTTTTGAGCGTCTCATTTGATGACTCATCGGATGATTCATTGACTCATTACGTTCATTCACTCGCAGAACTGGAGTGTCTATTTTAAATTAGAGGATTATTTGCAGAATACACTGAGGTGATCCTTTTTGTGCTGTCAGTCACACAAATATTAACTTGACTTACTCAGCTCTTCATGCAGTCTCTCTTGAATCTCAGGATAAGCCACTAGGTACACAACAGACCAGGACAAAGCTGTGCTGATGGTGTCGAAACCTGTAAAGATATGCTGATGAGTGTGGGGCCATGCACGAAAACGCCAATGAGTGATTGCATTTATATATATTTGCACATATAGATTTTATCTCGGAAATATGAGTATTGGAAAAAAAAAACGTCTAAATGAATAATTCTTGATAATCCTTACTCACCGGCTCCAAAGAGGTCATTCACAATTCCCACTATCTTCTCATCAGACACCTGCAGATTTGAGTTCTCGTCCAGCCTCCTGTCCTCACAGTGATCAATGAGCGAGTCTGTGATATCACGAATGTTGTCCTGGAAACAAATTTGAAGACACAAGACAACATGAACATCCTGGATTTTGACAGAATCTCATCACACTGTTCGGGTTACAGCGACTCAAACAGGGCACGAACCTTATCGTATGTGTCGTAATGCTCTTTCACAATCTTCTGCAAGAACACGCTAAAGCGCCTGTTGATGTCCAGGAACTTCTTCATGCTCCTGCTAGGCAGGAGGCGCAGGAATGGAATGAAGTCGGACGGGTTTCCGCTGCCCACCACTTGGTTGAACTCGTCGCTCATGTTCACCAGGTTCACCAGCTCGTGGTCGTCGTGGCTGTAGCGGCGGCCGAAGCACATGCCGCAGATCACGTTAGCCACGGACACCACGATGTGACGGAAAGGGTCGAATCCGCCGTTGGCCTCCATGACGCTGCGCAGCCTCTCGATCAGGTACAGGCCCTCTTTGCTGATGTGTTCCTCCAGGGCGCAGGAGTACTCAGCACTCTGACCCTCGATTGTAGCAAATGAGCGCAGAGCATTATGGGCGAGCTTGCGACGTGTGCGCCATACACCTGCCTGGTCTGTGCTGAATGCCAGACTCTTCCCACCACTGATGAAGCGGAAGCTGTAGAGGTCAGGACGTCCGGCGAACTCTTCGCCCTGCTTGATCAGGGCCTGGCGTACCACCTCATTACCGCCCAGCACTGCCACTGGACGTGTGCCGATCTGGACCTGGAAAACTGGGCCGAATCGCTTGCTCATGGCCATCAAACTCAGGTGGGGGTTGCGTCCCAATTCCAGCACGTTTCCAATGAGAGGGAGAGGTTTCGGGCCTGGAAGTGGCTGCAGCCCTTCAGGGATTTTGGTACGAGTGACCCACAGGAGGAGATACACTGTGCATATTGTTATAATGGCCACGAGACTCTCTGACACCGAGATAGGGCCAAAAAATGGGATATCTCCCAGCACCATTTTTTATTTGCCTCAGGGAGAAAACACCTCAGAAGAAAGAAACTCTGAATGAGAGAGAGAGGGAGAGAGATTGCATATGTGTGTGAGAGAGAAAGAGGGATTGCAAATGAAATATTTCAAATACAACTTTCTGATTCAAGTCTTACAGACGCATTCTGTGCATAACTGCATATTCAGCTAAAGTGATTGCATTATTGCACTATGCATTATTCACTTTCTGCACAGCACTTAATCAGTGACCAGATTAAGAAACAGGCAGCGCGCGGCACTCATCAGACAAGCTTATCGCAGCTTCTCGTGCCTGACCGGCGGGGACAGAGAGCGCGCGCACTTGGATACGTGCCACGTAGTAAACGGGACTATTCCCTTTTTTCAAGATTAATAAAATATACATGCAAGAATAAAAGGGGAAAAAAAAAATCCTCACTGAAGAAAAGTAAGGCTTTCTTTTCTGGCTTGCCTTCTTTTTTTTTTTTTTTTTTTTTTAATTATAAGTATAAAATATCCTTACCTTTAAAGCAGAGCTCAGCTCGCAATGTCCAGCTCTTTAATGCTCTTTAATATGCTTCTTTTCTCTGATCAGGTCTGCTTCCAATGAAGTGCTATAACATTCGCGCAATGAATACAACGTTTTATAGAGGGGCTCTTGTGCTGATTGGGCGCTTGCCTTGTGACGTCACAGCGGCGGAGCTTTTGAGGTGCGAGAGTAGCAATTAGATGTGAATGGAGATTACAGGAGATCACAAGCGCGAGGAAAAGAAAGAAAGGTGTGTGTGTGTGTGTGTGTGTGTGTATGGGGGGGGGGGGGGTAATAACTTTTATGATTTCATCTGCTTTTATGACACGGATAATTAAGTTACCTTTGCAAGAAGCATAAAAAAATACAAGTTAATGCATAAATAAATCAAATAAAAATGTAAAAAAAATAAATAAATAAACCTTCATTCAATTAGGTTTTTAAAGATTTATTTAATAAATGGCTGAAAGTGTGAGAAATGTGAGGTGTTGCATCCAATTCAGAGAGCAAACATTGTGCTTTATATCATTTTAATGACTTCTACTTGTAGATAAAAATGTTAAGGCTTTATTTATTGCGCTTGTGCAATGATTTTAAAGGCTGTTCATGTGTGTGAAGTGGAGTGTAAGAGTTAATAACCGCTGTAAGAGTGAATCTGAATGGATCTCTGCATGTATCACGTGCAGGTCTGGTGGCTGTGCAGGCTGCTCGCCCTGTTGTGAAACCTGCAGTCCTCTTCTCATGTCTCTCCAGTGCACCACCGCCTTCGCGTGACAGCGACCGAGCAGATTGTATAGGAGCTGTCCCGCAGAGCCGCCGCCCCCCACCGCATTCTCACGCAAACCCCTGCATGGACCCCCACATTCAGGCGCGCGAGGGGCGGGACAACGCATTTCAAAGCACATATAGCCAATAGCACACAAGACACCCAGTGGACCAGAAAGAAATAATATTGTGCTATATACTACATAT
This sequence comes from Pangasianodon hypophthalmus, assembly GCF_027358585.1. Classification (NCBI taxonomy): domain Eukaryota; kingdom Metazoa; phylum Chordata; class Actinopteri; order Siluriformes; family Pangasiidae; genus Pangasianodon; species Pangasianodon hypophthalmus. The sequence goes on along the minus strand of NC_069715.1, from coordinate 5,417,923 downwards.
GTATGTGCATTTGCATAATGTAACTATTTATTTGAATGTATAAGATAAACATTCTGCTCAATACAATGCCAATAACAATGAATACATTTGATATATATATATATATATATATATATATATATATATATATATACACACACACACTCTCTCTCTTATAATAGGTGTTGCAGGAATATTCTCTATAAGTGTATACTTTTGCTAGTGTGTGAATGTAGGACAGACAGTATATTCCACATCTAGTATGCATAACACAAAAATGAACCTATGCACATATATTTTATAAAAAAAAAAAAAAAAACTCTAGGCTATATGCTCCTTTAAAATAGTCTGCAAGCTATAATATATGAGCTATAATTATTAGCTGTGAAAGCATATAGCTGGTCTATATCTTTTGCAAAAAATATTGGCACACAAAACAAATTATACTACTACTACTACTACAACTACTACTACTACTACTAATAATAATAGATAATAACATTTATAATAACATTTTGTTTACACTTCAGGGTCTCCAAGAACACTGTACAGATATATCAAAAGACTACTGCTACCACTTATAGTAATATTAAGGTTAATAAATAAATAAATAAATAAATAAATAAATAATAATAATAGTAATATATTTTTATTTATATGAAGCAAATCTCAAAGTGCTGCAGAGTAAAAATGGTAGATAAACTATATACCTATAAGGCAAAACTATTTAGAAGGCATTAAAATTATACTAAAATACAAAATGACAGCTCATTAAGATGATAAAATGAACTAATTGCATTAAAATGAATTGAATGACATTTTTATTCCAGAAAAAGGCACAGGAATGCGAATTAAGTATTAGGTGATAAAATATTAAATGGTGCACAGTGCTGCTGCTGCAAAAAAAAAGTTACACAGAGTTTAGAGTAAGCTTTAAGAAAAGAAAGCTCCTCTGTTTGCTCTTATAAAACTAATAATTGCATGCTTGATAGCCTGTGAGAGGTCCAGAGAGACAGCCACTTTCCGCAGCGCGCTGAGGATTGGCGTTACAAATCCTCGGAAATGTATTACACAAGCAGTAATTACCCGAGAGCCCTTGCGCAACACGATAGCACATTAAGGCGTATAGTAACGCGCGCACAGTGATCTGGATTTCCGCCCTGAGCGCTGCAGCAGGAGGTGATGAGTGAGCTGTGAACTTACTTAACCCCACGCCCTCCCCCCCCACCTCGCCCCGCCTCCTTCCGTGACCGGTCAGGGCAACTCCTCCTTCTCTCCCCCTCTCCCCCTCCTGCTCGCCCCCTCCCCTCCTCAAAACATCCTCACGCGCGCTCGGGAAGCGGAGCGCTCGGGTTCACGCGCTCTCACGCAACCTGGCCAATGTTTAACTAGTGCAGAGATCTACAGGTGCACACGCACGCGACGGCATGTGAAAGGAAGAGAGAGAGGGAGAGTGAGAGAGAGAGAGAGAGAGATAAACAGAGTGGTTTGGCAGTGTTGCGTGCTAACTTTATACAGCCATGCAAATAAAGCAACACTGAAATGAAATTGAGACAGTGCTAAAAAAAGAATACACACACACACACACACATATTGTATATATTGTGTCACCTGTTCTGTAAATTTATCTCCTCCACTCTGAATTTCTTTCTTTCCTTGGACTTTGAAGATCTATAGCAGGAGATCTTAATGCTTTAATAATAATAATAATAATAATAATAATAATAATAATAATAATAGCATTTATTTATAAGTGCCTTTCATGATACCCAGAGACACCATACAGATGTCATTATTATTATTATTATTATTATTATTATTATTATTATTATTATTATTATTATTACCCAAGGACATTGTGCAGTTAAACCAAAGGACATGAAACCATGTAACGTTAGTAATGTGAGGGTGAGTCAAGTGATTTTTTTTGTATACATTTTGAACATTTTATTGCAAATAGTTGTCACAAATTGTATCATTTTTTCTCCATTTGGTTCAATACAAAAACACGATTCAGGACTTCTGTAGAAAATTCAGTTCAATTCTAATTTATATTGCACTTTTAACATTTTCATTAAACTCACCCTCAGAGTAAAACAACCACTAATAAAACCCTCACTATGTACCGTCTGCATACATCTTGTGTAAATTAGATGTGTGTGAAGGTAAACTGGGGCACGTTATACCCATATGACATGCAGTGTTCTCCGGAATTATTGGCACCTTTCATAAAAATGATCCAAGATTAATATCTAAAAAGAATAATGCATGTAATAAGTGACATTTGAGTTCAGACATACATGGTCATTGTATAGGTTTATTTTAAAATTATTTCTAAATACAAAAAGTCTAAGTAGTGCAATTTGTCTACAAAACCTTCATCTTCAGTAGCTCCTTTATCCTGGTCAGGGTCACTGTGGATCCAGAGCTTATCCCAGGAACACCCCTGGACACACATTCACACACTTATACACACTTACGGGCAATTTAATCTAGCGAATCCACCTACAGCGTTTTTGGGAATTCGGAGGAAACCCTAGAAGAACACCTGCTGTATTTTGTGTGACGCTCTCAAGAAAGGTTTCTTTCTTGCAACACTTCCAAACAACTTGTGCTGGTTATCGGTAGCTTTTGAAACATTGTTTTTTCCCATGGTAATGGAAGACAAAGGGATTTTCCACGTGTGCAGTGTAATATTTATACCCCAGGGAAACAGAACCTGGTTAAATGCAACATCGGAGTAGTCGAGTAGTCTTTCTGCATGGAAAACCTGAATCGTTGGGTGGAATTTTATTTTATTATAATATTTATTATTATAATTATTGATTCATTTGATACAGTCTTTTTAACTGCATAATGGATCATGAAGGATTCAAGGGCAGAGCTTGGGTTCTGAAGGTGTTCGTCTGAAGTCGATTCATCACTTGACTCAAATCGCCGCTCGTTTTCGTCTCGTATAACAGTTTCATGAGTCAGAAAGAGATTCATTCATACTCCATGTGGTCAAATCTGCTCTGGAGACAGAACTTTGGTGATTTAGAGCCAGTAATGTAATTTCAGTAATGTAATTTGTACCTAAAATGTCATAAAATAGCAATACGTTCATATTTTAAACTTACATACAAAATAAACTGGAATGTATTATCATTGAAATCATTTCTAACGTACAATTTCACCTTTTTTTGGCTTATGTTCTGGTTTTCGATGGTCGACTAATTTGGTGTAGGTCTAAAGAAAGCACCTGGACTTTTGGTACCAGCTGTGTGCACCAACAGGACCTGAAGGTACTTGGACACACGGCTAGCAGCACCGCTTCTTGCAGTTTGGTTGCACTAATCGTATGACGCAATGCATGACACAGAATAAACAAACACCAACATTTCAGGACACTGTGGATATTTGGAGCCATGGAACATGGAAAGTATCTGATCTTAGACTTTAGATAAAGAATGAAACACTTGGGGGGGTTGCTGTTATAGGAAAATAACCAAAGATGACCAAAGTTCTTTATTTCATGATAATAAAATGCTTTATTTTTCTTATACCACATTAATCTGTGAAAGTTTTTTTTTTCTTTACAATTTTTAGTAACTGATGAATGACACATCATACTTTTTATCCATTTATAATTACATTTAATGCTTTTGGATCAACCACAAAACAAATGAATTCCTGTTATCATATAAGTTATAACAGATATAAACAGTCATTCCATCACCAGCCTTTCTTATTCTCTTTGTTGAAGTTAATCATTAATAATAATAATAATAATAATAATAATAATAATCTTGAAGACATTGTCATATCAGAAACTTAGACTGTTACAAAGCGCTGACACTGGAGACTCCTTCCACAAATCTCCTTACAAAAAAATCACCATATATACAATTCCACATGTAATCCATTTATGTGACACGTGCACTGTATGATATAGGTTGAGAAGAGACGTTTATTTGACGTTAATGGAAGGAGTCTCCAGTGTCAGTGCTTTGTAACGTTCAGTAAGTTGTAGAAAGTTAATGAACACTTTCTGACTAATCAGAATCGAGAATTCAACCGTGCTGTTGTTTAACAAATGCCTTAAAGGAATTTGTGCAACACTGAAAGTAAAAATGACCTCATCACTGATGACATGTGATGTGCGTGCTGAAATGATGACACCGTTGCTGACAACGATCCAGTCGGTGGAACGTAAAATAAAATAGTTCTTCTTTCTGAATGTGTAATGGAAATCACCCTTAACTTTTCACAATATCATTCATCTGATTTAAGTAAGTATAATTTGAGAACTATTTGAGTTGCAGTGAGGTCAATGTCTCAAGGCAATCAGGTTAATTGTTTATTTAAGTCAAAACAAATCATGTTACAGTGCTGACATAAAATAATTAATGATAAGTCATTTAAGGGCATTAGACTGAGGGGAAAAAAGGTTTGTGGTTTCTGGTGTAAAATCTGGCTGGGTTTTTCCGTTCTACTGGTGGATGAGTGTTATCAGGCTGTGAGAGGAGCTGAACGCTCTCCAGAGGCTTTGCACGCGATCACAGCACGTTGCTTCATAAACACAACTCTTGCCAGGAGAAGACATGACTTTACAAATCAATGCAAATCATTTTACAACCTCGGATTAATTCTCTGTTATGATTAAGCAAATGTAGACAAGTGGATAGTTTATGAATCTACTTCAATGTTATTAAGTTTTACAGTAAGTTTATTTTACAACTGATACATACAACTACAGCTGCAAATATTTAGATGATGATAAAGAAAATCATTATTTTAATGCCAAGCTAAATTTCTGATACTTTGAATCTCAAAATGTAGACACATAAGGTTTTGAATGTGACTCATAAAGTGTCTCAGTGTAGTACACTACACTCTATACAATAAAAATAAAAGCTTAAATCTAGAACCCTTACATGTTCTTTGGCTTTCCTTTTGAGGAAACTTTTAAGGTTCTATGTAGAACCCTATAATCACACGTTTCCTCTCTTTAAGGCTTTTAAAGCCTTAGTTAAGGTGCCTTGACTATCAGAAGAACCCTTGATGAACCCCTACGCTGCTGTTTACTACAGAGAAACATAAGAACATAATGAGGTATTAACATAATGAGTATTTTTATGTTGTTTTTTGGTTTATTTGTTTGTAAAATGACACTAATGTGTAATGTTTCATGCATCCAGTGTCACTGGTTGGATGATGTAATCTTTGGTGTTTTCTTTCTTTTTTTTTTAATAATAGAAAAATAATCTTTTTTTCATCTTTTTTTAAATAAAATTTGAATCATATAATTTTTTTCACAAAAACCTTCACAATAAAAATGTACAAAATAAATGAACAACTACATTATTAAACAAATCAACAAATAAAGCACTGAATAAAGACTTGGATGGATGAGTTGGACTTTAGCGAATTATTGTTTTATTGTTTTATCTTTTGATAATAATGAACGAAAAAAAACCATGTGATTAAATATAAATTAATCATTACACAACTTATGCACAAAAACTTCACAATATGAAATATACAAAATAAATTGACCACTATATTGTTAATAAATGGATCAATACAAATAATTTAATTAATTAAGCACTGAGCTATTTGGTCTTTGGTTATTTTCATCTTTTTAAATAATAATAATAATAATAATAATAATAATAATAATAATAATAATAATAATAATAATTATACAATGATCTACATATGATTAAGCAATTATGACAAATATATATAATTCTGACAAGCATGAATGTAAGTTTTATAAATTTTGCATAAAACCTTCACAACACAACATATAGAAAATAAATGTATATATCTACAATAAGATAGGTTGTTTATGAGCAAGTCCCATATAACCACACTAAACTATCACCAGTGAGAGTTTTTGTTTCTAAACGGTAAATATGTGCCATATCTCAGTGTGCCAGTGGCAGACAGTCGACACTATCATGTACAAATTCCACCCTCATGTTCTTGTCGCTTCCCTCGACTGAGCCACCGCTCAGATTATCACTCAGCCAAAACGTTCTTTCTCCTCTAATCAGAGACCTCAGCACTATGAGCTCGTCCTGCAGACCTGTGGAAGTATTTCAGTTGCTCGCGTCCTCTTTCTCTCTCTCTCTCTCTCTCTCTCTCTCTCTCTCTCTCTCTCTCTGTTTTGATAAGGCTGCTACGGTGCGCTCGGCCTGATAACCCAAACTCTGCCAACTCACATAACACATGCCAGTTTACTCAAGAAGCCCACTGAGAGTTACGTAAGTGCTCGTAGCAAGGCAAACACTTTGCAGGAGTAGATACAAGAAAAGGAGAGAGTGTGTTCACGCTGAAAGATGAAAAATAAAACATAACATATAACAACAACGCCACTGCTGATGACATTATACTCATAATATATAACAATCTGACGTAATATAAAATAACCTCAAAATTCATTCCACTGTCTATGAGCCTAACTGTTCTTGGATAAATAGAATTCTGCTACTATATCTGCTTGGTTTTTACTTAGCAGCATCCACACACACACACACACATACCACCTCACACACTTTCCAGAACATCCATAGATGAATTAACGTGACCCAGAACCATTCATAATCTCCTTAATGCCTTCCTTTTACTTTTACTTGAATTAGCTTTAATTAGTTTTTAGAGTATACTAGTTATCCTGTTATCCCATCATGTACCTTAAATTATTGTGAAAGGTATACTATATTCACCTTTCCAGGAAACAGATGCATAAGATCTTTTACCCCTTCGATGGCACAACCTCAGCAACAAGGAAAAGCAGCTTTATTTTTATTTCTGAGAGTTTATGACGAGAAAAAGCAAGATTAACCAGCAATGGTATGTAAACAAGCAAGTCAGTAAAAAAATTAACTAAAAAAAAAAAAAGGCACGATTGGTTATATGACATGAAACAACACCTTTTCTAATAAAAATTCTTCAAATTCTATATGATTTTTCTTTTCCAAATGATCTAAAGGTCACATTAGTCTACTGAAGTTATAATTTATGATTTTGCCAGTTAACACTGAGAACAAATCCGCTCGTCTTTCAGGACTCGGCTTGCTTTACATCCTGCATGGCCCATCTTGTTCCGTGTTTGTCATTCTAGCCTTTACTTATTTGTACCTGTTTTTTTTTTTATTGACACCAGGGGAAATTTGCACATCATAATGTGAGAGCCTGAGGGCTCGTGTTTTTCAAACAGCTCACATGCAACACCAGTAGGAGCTGAGTGAAGGTGCTGTCGTGCCAAAGGTGGCGTGAAAATTCCTCCTGGGTTGAACAGAGTGTAAATCACAGCAGGCTTTCAGTTCTCTGTAAATAATACCAGAGCAGACCTGTCCGCCCCTGTCCTGTCCCCAAGAGCAGCGACGGACGATTCGTGAATGAGTCGTATTGTAGAACGACTCACTGAAGTGAATCGGTTCACAAGCACAAACATGTTATGACATGACAAACCTGTTGTTTAATCGATGTCTATCTAAACTTTTAGTTTTAACGTTTCCATCATCTCACGCAGCCACAGGGGGACAAGCCTGATAGCTGTTCCACTGGCAGGCAGAATAAAATGTGAAATATGTCTACTTCTTCACATTCTGATGGTCAAAACTGTAGGTCTATGCATCATTTGCAACTCATCAGATAAGTTAATATTTCCTGTATTTTTCAAAATGGTTTTGTTGCATGTTTGCGGTAAGTACTTCCAGTCCTGCTGAAACTTTTGTGGCTAGTTGCAGAAATATTCTCATACGCAGCAGGGGCAGGATCAACTTTACAGAAATGTGCCATAGATAAAATATCACAATGCCCAGTGTGTATCACATCACGGAAGGACTGTTATCCTTTCATGAGACTATTCTTCCTAAGACAGTCCAAGTATCCTATTGACTTCAGTCTCCAAATTTAAACATTTCACAGTATTTTAAAGCTTTCTCTAAGGTGCGTGTTCATATTTCTTAAAAACAACAGCGAATATTCAAGAAGCGTAAAGTGTGGAATGTCCTTTGCAAGAACATGCCCTTTCGTTTGTACGCTTATTCTAAATTAGCTGTTTATCAACCTCAAAATTAAATATGCTATTTCCTACAGAGCACTTTGTTCATTTTTACTTGCACATAAAGACCTTACCTTTAATAAATCATCTATTTTATCTTGTTACTGTTAAATAATAAATTATAAATTTTAATGGAGATGTTCATTCATTTGTAATTATATACAGTATATTTACACAAATCTGGATTGTTATACAAATATGGATTCATTGAACTAACTTGCAAAATGAACAATATATGTACGTGTACAAAAATGAATAAGAATTGTGCATGAACACATTTCTAGTGTCTGCATTTGAACTAAAACAGATGAGTGGCAGCTTTTATTCTCTGTAAAACCACGTGTATACTTGTAAAAACTACCAAGGTTTGGACTTCGGCATCCTTACAGTCTCTGGCTATTAGTCACTTTTATTCCGTAAAGTTTGCTGCGATGGTGAATAAGTCAGATGCCCAAAAATGAATAGAAAACTGAAAAAGGGAAGATGGACTGATACACTCACGGAAGTGTATGGCGAAGTTCTTATAGCATTACTGAATATTACATTAGAATGAATTTCATTTGTGTGTGTGTGTATGTGTGTGTGTGTGTTTCCTATGCAGTATGAACAGTACACTTTTATTTCAGCTCTTTTTAAGCTGTTAATTATATTATAATATACTGTAGCTTGTAAGTTTGATTCAACTGGCAATTCAAATTAATCGATTCACGTCATAGCTCCCATAAAATTTTCTCCAAATAGGCAAATAAATGAATTGATTTTTTTTTTTTTTTTGAAACAAATTTCTGGGGACTCTGGGTGTTTCCCCTCCTTGCCAGCAGAGGTCACACTCTCTAGACCACTGATGCTTACAGCCACTTCTGGGTCATGTATACGGCGGTAATGAGCCGTATTAATTGCTGTACATATCTTTATCGTGTTTGACCCTTGCTCTGCTTTACTGACTTTGCTTATTGGATTAGCTTTAGTCCACTGACTTCTGTGGTTGCTGGTGTTTTGATCATTGACTGTTTAACGACACTGAAATTTGGATCACGGTCTTGTTTAATGGATTTTTATTAAAACCTTCTGCACATGGATCCTCCTACTGTGTCCGAGTCTGTGAATTTCAGAGACCGTGATTCCTGCATTCTGCTAATTTTAACTAACAATATCAAATTTATTACGACTTCACTACTAGATTAGGACTGAATGAAAGCTGCATGATGCACCTTAATATTTCCTAAAGATTACAGGGAAGATTGACTTACTTTCTTGATCGCATTGCCGTTAGGGAAAAAAATTGCAGGTTGGGGAAAAAAGCAAAAAAAAAAACAAAACAAAACAAAAAAGCCATGAAAATCCATTATAAATCCAGGAGATTTGTTTAAAAAAAAAAAATCAAAGACTACCCCCGCTGGGATAAATGGGAGGGTTGACGAAGCGTCGGTCCAAACACCTGCTGCCTGGGAAAGATGAAAACTTAGTTCTGCTTTCAACAGGGATCAAATGACTGTTTCATGTACAGGATCAAACTGTCTCCTATCTGATGTTTGGTTTCCTTCATGTCTGTCTGCGCCGAGTGATTATAAAAGCGTCAAACATGGCGGCGTTTACACGTTATACTGTTTGTAGAATAAGACATTCACTTAGACCAGTGCTCCTGAAATAAATGTGATTAATCTGGACGTACTTTTGTTTCACAGAGAACTATGATTGATAAGGACTTGGGAAGTGGGCAGCAATTGCTAAAATAAATAAATAAATAAATGAATAAATAAATAAATAAACAACAACAACAACAATAATAATAATAATAACATATATATATATATATATATATATATATATATATATATATATATATATATATATATATATATATATATAAATAAAGAAATAAACAACCTTTAAAATGGAGCCTTTTGAGTAGTTTCTGAGTTCGTATGTGTTCAAGATGCAGTGAAGTGGTTAACTTCTGTCTTTCTCAGAGTAACATTTATTTCTTTTAGGTCTGTCTTCCTAGTTAGTCATTCTAACAAAATCCAAATATACACAAAAATCCAAAAAGACAATAAAGTGTTGACTCAAATGATCCAGCTCTTGTATTTGTACTTTATGCACGTGTTCTGCTTGGGCTCTCATGCAGCATGCAACATCGTTTTACCACGTTAACGAACCAGAGCAGCGAAAGACAACAAAGTGACCGCAAAGTGCAGATCTGAACACGCTGAACAACAGAATAAAATAGTTAACATCACATTAAAATGTTTTAAAACATTCTGTGATGTACCTTATAATCTAAAAATTGAAAGTTTTATCTGTCATTTTGTGTGTCAATGGCGTGTACCAGGATATTTTTTGTCCAAACATGGTTGCCTCTGCCAGGAGGTTAAAACATGGATTTTTCCAACAGATGGATTTTTCCAAAAAGACAAGTATCTAAATCAGCACAAAAATGCTTAAAGGACATTAAAAATGCTTTGCATCAGGTATATTAGTTTCAGGACATGAACTATATTGAATGGGCTGAATTGAAGAGTTGGATTAAGATCCTCTATAGGTGTCTCCAACCTCATTAGATTTTATATAAAAAGTAATATTACTCTCTTCATCAAATATTAATTGGGGGGCCAAACATTTTTGAAACCAGTGCAAAATACCACTTTTAGATGTGTTAATTAATTCCCGGGGATGGATGGATGGATGGATGGACGGATAGATAGATAGATAGATAGATAGATAGACAGATAGATAGATTTAGAAGTGTGGGATCTATGGCTTTTGATTGACATGTTTTTAAACAGCGAACTCTTTCATAAACAAAAAGCATGAAAAAAAAAATCCACATGAACATGTTGCGCAAGTGCTTTGGAAAGTTATGTGGAAAAAAGACATTCTGAATCTGTGACTTCCGTTCAAACGGCTAACATACAATAAGTTTGCATTCTTGTGTGCATACAATTCAGGGTTACATAATCCTCTCTGAATTGCACACGCTCCTCTGTCGTGCATAAACGAAGGATTTCGCAAGCAGATAATGGCATCTAGCTACACTCTCATAAACTCCGCACCCCTGACAGGCCATCAGCGATGAGGGTTATTAATGGGGAATCATTAAACGCTTCATATTTACCAGGAATCTGAGCTTGTTTAATGATTATCAGTGCTGGGATTCACTTCCTCATAAATAACACAGTGGTGCAGTAGTTGGAGAACTCTGAGCATTCATTCATCTTTAGTAACTGATTTATCGTGGTCAGGGTCGCAGTGGAGCCGAAGTCTATCAAGGGGACCCTGAGGTGGGAATACCCCCTGGATGCACACACACACACACACACACACACACACCTTCACATCTAGGGGCAGTTTAGCATCTAGCCAATCCACCTGCCATGTTTTTAGGAGATGGATGGAAACTAGAGAACCTGGAAGAACACAACATTCCACACATACTGTAACCCAAGCTCAGTCCAAATAACACCTCCAAAATTTGTCTCAGTGACAGACTTGTGTTCAATCAGGAAGCAGTCTGTCATCATGATTTACTGCTACAAGATGTTGGACATGACCCAAGCGACTGAAAATCAGGAGATGTATAATTTTTAATCACCTGAATTAATACATACTAACGTAACGTAATTCATAATGTAACACCAAAGAAAAAAGTTTTTTTTTTTTTTTTCCCCAAATGCTCCCCTTCAAGGGTTTTGGATAGTTCATATGTAGGTTCCTAAAATGGTTCTACTTGGAACCTGTTCTGATTGGGAATCACTAGGTTTTAGGGTTCTACATAGAAAATCTAAGAATTATTTCTAATATTACTAATATTTCAATAATCTAGCATTATGTATTAACTATGTATGCTGCAGAAGTTTGTATCGCACATGCTTTCTGGGTGGCAAAAAAGGAAAATGGATTTCTGTATCACAATTTATTTAAAAAAAAAAAAAAAAAATAGTTAGAAATAAAGTGTGGGTGTATGCAGCAAGATAACAATCAAAAAATCAACAGAAATCATTTTGGAAGGAAACAGAAGAACATTTTGCCCTCTCAGTCTTCAAATCTGATCTCATGAAGACAGTGTATGACATTTGGCAGAGCTACAACAGATACACTGCCTTCCAGAATTATTGGCACCCTAAATAAAAATGAGAAAAAGTATTGACTGACATAAATTTTGCACCCAAACAATCAGAGAAAGTATTTATCTTTGTTCCAACTAAAAGTAATTCCCATTAGAGCTACTTTTTAAAAAATTACAGTAGTTTTCCCTCAAATACAGTATATATGTGTCAAAAGTATTGACACCTCTATGGAACATTTGCAAACAAACTGTCATTCTTGAAAAACTTGAAATTTTTTTGTTCTTATCAGTCCTAAGGAACAGAATATTAAATGTAAGTAATGGTGCTGATCATTTTGAACCCATTGTTTTGTAGAAATAAAAACCCTACACTAATTAAAAAAAAGGGTTTAAAAGATAAAATAAAATAAATATGTGATTTTGTATTTTTCAGGTCAAAATATTGTAAAATACTTATTATATGCATTATTTTTTTAATATATTTTACAAATAATTACATAGGGCACTGTATGTCATGCAAAAGAAACTTTTGACGTGATATTATTTTCATTTTTTTATTTCGTTAAAAATATCCTAACGTAACTATTTGACCATTTCTGTTAATAATGTGATTATTAAGGAACACTAATAGGCGCCTGGCTAGCTCAGTTGATAGAATGCATATCTCAGGATCAGGGGTTTAAGCCCCTTGCTGGACGCCAACCCCAGCCACAGGAGGTGCACAGGCTAGTGCGCTCTCAGTGCCGGTCCCAAGCCCGGATAAATGGAGACGGTTACATCATGAAGGGCATCCGGTGTAAAACCTGTGCCAAATCAATATGCGGACAACGGAAGGTGATCCACTGTGGAGACCCCTAACGGGAGCAGCTGAAGGAACAAAAACATTAAGGAAACCTACTAAACTACATGTCTTGATGATAAAAATGAAATATCGTTGTCTTTATTTTGTCCTAGGGGTATGCAATTTATTGCACTCAAATATATTATATAAAAATTTGAATCAAGTAAATTTTATGTGCTTCAATGAATCAATGAATCAATCAGTGAATGAGTGAATCATTTTTATTGTTTAATTGTGTACATCAGCAGTAAAAAGGCCATATCACATCCTTCATGAGCTGAATTGTGTGTGCTCGATTGGAATTAATTGGATTGGAATGTCCTGGTCCTTCTAACCATCTTATTTGCATATAACATCCCTAGAAGTATGTGCTACGTGCATTCAGGCTTCTCCCAGGCCAGCAAACAGCAGCGTTCACCAGTTCAGACACGCTCCATATCTGCAGCTTTTCTAAATTTATTGTCTCACGTCTCTAAAAGCATTCACCTGAGAATGGAGAGGCAACGAGGCATCACGTATCAGTTCAATCTGAGCTTTATCTTTGGAACACACACACACATACATATACACACATATACACACATACACACACACACCCTGCCTTGTCCTTTTTTCACACTGGTTTATGGGCTTTCACTGGCGTGAGAAGCAGCATGGAGATTGTGATGTGTCCTGTGTGCAACCTGTATAAACCAAAGAGGATGGCTGAATAGTGGTCCTTATCTTTATTAGACAAAAATCTGATAATAATTCAATTGATGGAGCTATCGTTATGGAAGATAAAGCATCATGCAACGCTGACTAAGATGAAATTTAAAGCACTTCTGTAAGTGGATCTGGATAAGAGTGTCTGTTAAATACTGTAAATGTAAATGCAAATTTCTACCTGACTATCTATTTTCTTTAATAATTTATTACTAATGATAATTGTAAACGTTTAGTCTTACTTTTAAAATCTGAATCTTTGCGTACATTCTATAGATGGGTATCTGCATCACGAGACATGTGGACGAACACTGCAGATCTTCTCAAGCTATTACTCAAATCATACTATTCTGTCTAATAAATGGCTAACGCCTTCACAGAAAAAGAGCCGGATGATGGACTGAGGAAATATGGAGCGATAAACACTTTTGGTACTTCTGTTCAGAAGAACTTGTACCAGATAACAGACAGAACCAACACGGCAACCAGGGATGGCTGTAAAGAGCTTGTCTTGATTCTCAAGTAATTAATATAAGATTGTACATTTTAACTTCTAGGGTGTATTCCTAATTCATTCTTAGTAAAGCTGTATCTGAATAAAGCTTTTGCTTCAGGTGATGAGACAGAGACTAATGCGGATCAACATAAGAAACTCTTTTCACATGTTAAATGTATAATTCTTTAAAATGTGGCAGTAATATTGTTTATCTATAAATAGATTAAGTCTTAAATGTAGAGGTAATGGCAGCATGTTTCAGTGGAATTGGAATGAACACTTTAAATGTGACTTTTCCTTTTTTCCATTCAGGATTCAGGAAAGGCCGTAGTTTTCCGAACGTGGAGTGTGATGGCGTATGTGTCCAAAAACTAACAAAAATTTAGATCCTGACATAGAAGTCAGAGTTTCCAAGGTGACGCACAGCATCTATTTGGTATTTATTACTCCGCATACTCTAATATAGATTTGTTTGGTTATCTGGTAATATTCTATCATGTCCAATGCTGATGTGGGATTTGTGATTAAGCAACTTTTTCATGTTATAGATCATATCACAACCTGAAGGAGGTTTTAGCTGGAGCATCAAACATGCCAGTTGTTCATGTGGGAATGAGCATTCAAAGAACGTGCATTATAATGCGTTACAATGCATGAAAAAGGAAAATAGAGCTGCATTAATTTTTTAAATGCCAACCATGTTGCTGCATATATTGTTACATGAGCTTCGTCATGGTCCAAGTCTTCTGTATAATAACAGAGAGTCACACAGAGAATGTACAGGAATGTGGGAGAGGCTGAATGAGAGCAAGCAAGCGTGCGTGTGTGGGTGTGTGTGGGTGTGTGTGTGTGTGTGTGTGAGAAAGAGAGGGAGATGACTATCACTACTTTTCTCATTCATAGTTAAGGACCATCATCTCCCGGTTGTTGCTGTAGGAGTGTTGTGTTGTTCACTCACTGCTACCTTTGAAGTGCTTATAAATGTCACCACTCTCATTTCTTACACACCTGATACGGCGGAGCAAAGTACACACCACGCCGAGACCGGCCAATCAGAACAGCCTGTCTTCATGTCTTCATCATACCTTTCCTCACTCCTCAATATTGCCATGACTGACAGCTTCAGTGTTGTTTTCTTTGCTCCAGCACACCTGATCCAGGTCAATAACTGACAATCAGGCTACTGATACACTGCAAAGCTCTGCAGGGAAATTCAGAACTGCAAAACAAATAAAAAATCCTGAAAAATGAACACTGCCTGTTTGGTGGAAAGTGTAACCACAAGCTATGGAGTAAAACATAATGAACACAATTGTGCATTGTTTTGTACTGGATTTACAATGCTAATGTAGCTAACAAGTAAGGGATGTGTATTGCTTCCAGTTTACCTTAATGCAAACTGCTACTTAATCTAAATCTAAATAATCACACACACCTCAAAAGACATTTAAAAAAAAAAAAATTAGGAAAAAAGTACACTACTTAGTAAACTTATTGCAGTTTTGAGTTTATTCAGATGACACACTAGCCATATACACTTACTGGTACCAAATTTGCACAAGAGCTTTTCCACCAGCAGAAAGCAAAATTGCAAAACAATAACTATTATTAATTTACAAAAAAAAAAAAAAAAAAAAAAGATGTCTTTCTCAAAATGATCAGAAATCTTCTCAGATAATGACTTAATTTTACAGCAGTAACGTTGGTTTTATATTTGAGATTCGCTTCACAGGTTATCTCTACCTGTCAATTATCAACACACACTCATGTCTACACTCTTTTATTTACTTTGCATGTGTGGTCATTAACGTAATTATTATTCGTAAATGACTCATAACACTCCCACTAAATGTTCGTGCAATTTATCATGTTGCACTTATGCAACATTAAGTTAGCACTCTTTAGTGGAAAGTCATTAAATCAGGGCCTTACTGTACTTTTCTCCAGGTATAGATTACAGGATAATTGCAGTAAACTTAAATAAACTTCCAGTATACTTAAAATATATTTTTTTTAAGAGGAACATGATCTTTGTAGCTTCAGTGCTTCAATGCTAATTTGGCACACCAAATCTCTTGGCTGATCATATACACTTTGAGTAAACAGAAGAGTGTGCAAACTGAATTCTCAGCATTGTTTTATTATTATTTTTTTTTTAACTTTATTCTGCTAAATAATAAAGCTAATGTGAACTGAGCCATCTTAAAGCTCTTGAAGGTTAATCATGAGCCAGTGAATTGTGCATGCTCATCCAGAGGGCCGTGCTTTACACAAACACTGTTTACACCCCGCTGTCCATCACTGCTTCAATAATTATAAAGATACACTGTAATTATCTAAAGTTAATGAGCGAAGTTAGCTCTGGCGTGTTCTCAAAGAACTGCTTCAGTACTTTTCACCCAGTGCTTTAAGCTAATAGTTTACCTGTGACTCAGTCATAATCCTCAAATTAGAAAATAAAGACCTGTTCCAGTCTCTCGAACCTTCAGTGCCTTCACTGATACGGACAAATCAGCAAAAGTGTTGCAGTTCAGAAAGGAGATTTTATTGTCTGGGATGTATTATGCACCAATTAAGATGTGAGTGCGTGTGTGTGTGTGTGTGTGTGTGTGTGTGTGTGTGTGTGTGTGTGTGTGTGGGTGGGTGGGTGGGTGTGATGTGAATTGCATTATGCACTAATTTTAGTCTTTAAAAAACAATTGGCATTAGAACACGAATCATTATTATCGAATATAATTGCGTGTGTGTGGACTGCGAACTCTTCGCGTGAGCCTGCATAGTGTGTGTGTGTGTGTGTGTGTATGTGTGTGTGTGCTGAATTCCTGCAGCATTCAGCAGGTTCCACTAATTGTTTTACTGCAAATACCACACTCATGAACAATCTCCCATTCTCTCGTTCGAGGCTGGTTCTCTTTAAACCTACTGTTCGAGTCACTAAAGCACTTGGCATGTGTCCCGAGTCCCGAGTACCACAGTGCTGGTGAAGAATCGATTCTGATTGGTCAGCACGGCTTGGACAGCGGGGTGGGTAAAAACTTAATCACACACTTATGTTAATGCACGTCTGTACACTTTCTATAGTAACAGCTTATACAGTATGGTGAATGCATTATGGTGTTTTAAAAAACAGTGATGAGAATATTGTTGATATGGTGAAGGAGATATTCACTTAACGCTTCTGGAAGGAGTCTCCAGTATCAGAGAGGAAAAGCTGTAACTTTAAGGATGTTTTTGCATATAGACTGTTCAGTCTGTTTGACTCAAGCCGTGGAGTGTGTCCACCTCTGTGCAGTTCTTTAAGCAGGTTAGAGCACAGAAATCACACTCAGGACCAAAACAACCAATCCGAGAGCGTCTGAGTGAAGAGGTCTCCATCTGCTTGGGAAAATGATTCGACTCGGAATCGACTCACTGCAGGAAGTGAACTAAATACGCCGTGTCTTCTGAGTTGCAGCTGTAGCAATGCAGAAATGCAATGTGTTCTGGAGGCTTGGACCAACAAACAAAAAGAGACCGTAAACGCTGGATATAACACACAAAATATTTAAAACTAGTTATTTATGTTATTAATTATCTGGTCATTTATTGAGCGCTGGCTCTATGTTCTCCGAGCTTGAGTGATTTTTTGTGATTTCTACACACATGGGAAAACTTTGTACAATTTTGCATCACCTTTCCAATGAATAAAAGATTTTTACAAGAATGTTTAAAGCCCTACACAACCGCCAGCCAAAGTATTTGTGTTTTGATTCATTTAATGATGTGCAGTGTGAAACTAAAAAAACCGAATAGCAAACAAACCAAAAGTATCAATTTTGCTCTGATTCAGACTAATATTTGTGAAAGCGCCTCACATTTTCCGACACACGAGTGTCTTCGAGATGGAGGACTGTGTATCAGTAACATAAGCTGCATTTTTTTGTGAGGTGAGGAAACGACTGTTTATAGCTGCTGTAACATGAATAATAACAGGAACTATTTTGTTTCATGGTCATTCCACATCACTACACATAACTATAAATGAATAAGCAGATGTCATTCTTTAAGAAATAACTTGTTCACATTGGCAGATTATTGAGGTGTAAGAATAACAAATATATCGTGTCTGATATACTGTATGTACTTGAATACTTATTTCGTGAACATTAGATAACAATATTTTAATTTGACGCTCCAAATGGATATTATGCAGCTTCTCCAAAGATTTTTTTTTTCCTGGAGTGATTTCTGAAAGAAATAAAAAAAAAAAGTCACAAAACTAGAATAAACAACCAAGCAAATTGCAGTTGAGTTATTGCCTGTTGACTTTTTGCACAGTTTTACTACCTTCCATGCCTGAACCGAATGTTTTAAAGCCACTGAAGCCACTTTTCCCAAGATCCAGGCCTCTAAAGATGGAGCACAACAGCCCGAGGCGCACGAGCTCAGGACTTTCATGTGCGTCATAATTACTGTGGCTCTTTATTAGCAGCTGCCGGTTGTTCTGTCTCTCACTGGATCGGAGTCAAATCGGAATTGGCAGTTAACACCTGAAAGACAAGATAATGGAGTTGGTGGCAGATTTATTGCACACACGACGCTGAGAGACATGACCTAAAATACACAGAAAACGTAAAATGTCTCCACTGAACGCTTGCATGCTTCTGTAAGACCCTGCGATAGAGCTGCTGCAGAACAGCCGGCTCCGTGTGACGCCGCAGTCTGCTTAACACAGCAGTTTAGGAAGCTTTTTGTCTGCACGTTTCCTCAGGTGGATACATTAGGTGTTGTTTTAAATGACAGGTTTGGGCTCATAGTGATTCAGTGCAGGCACAGAGAGAGAGAGAGAGAGAGAGAGAGAGAGAGAGAGAGAGAGAGAGAGGGGATTGAGAGGAATGCCAAAGTAGGAGGAGAAGCAGGCAGTGTGAGAATCCAACTCTGCTGTTTCTCGTGGCTTCATGCCACCAGCAAGACAGAGAGCAAGTATGTGAGATAGAGAGAGAGAGAGAGAGAGAGAGAGAGAGAGAGAGAGAGGAAAACGTACATCCTAGCCTTGCAGTGACAGCAGTTTATTTAGGATGTGCACTCTTCTAAACAAAGTGACTTTTGTTCTACTCTCTTTTCAATTCCCACCCTCCCTCTCTCCCTCCCTCCTCCTCATCTTTCTTTCTATCTATCTATCTATCTATCTATCTCTATAGGTTTCTCTGAGGAAGTGTTTAGCATTTTTGGAAGGAGTCTCCAGTAAGAACATCAAGACAAACGTGTGTGTGTGTGCGTGTGTGTGTGTGTGTGTGTGTGTGTGTGTGTATAAAACCCGATGAAGCAGAACAGTACGTGATAAGTAGTTGGCAGACCAGGGGATTATCGCCTCTTGTTATCACAGATGAAGCTGTAAACGTCTACTGCCACGACACGCTCTATACAGCATGAGAAAGTCTGCTTCAAGCTACATACACACACCTCTCAATGGGAGAAGAGCTTATTACAGGATTGCACTGGATTCCCTTGTCGTTTTAGCAAATCCTTACGTTTAGATCACTTAGGGAATTATGCATTCCAGAGGTGTAATGAAATTCCATGATCTGTATCTGTGTCTTGCTTTAAACCCAAAATGACTGTAGCCTAAATAGAAAGACTTTTCTTTTAATTTGATTAAATTTGAACCAAACCACTGTAACCCGGAAATGCTTGAAAACACTGAAAACAACACTAAGAACAATAAGAAAAGAAAGAAATGGTAGAAACGTCAGCAGTTTCAGCATGGTGTACGAATTCTGTCTCTGACAGTTCCTCAACCTCAGCTACATCACTCCAGTTCATAATTGGTTTCAACTACAGATGTGTGCGGGACTGTGTTTTAATCCCACTCACGCAGTTATTCTTTTTGTTTATAATATCTATGCAATATTTTCTAACAAATTGAATTCGTTGCATTTCCCAAAATAGAAACAAATGAATAGTGCACGACCCTGTCCCTGATCCAGTTTCTCAGTAATGTCCAGCTGCAGGTTTTTTTTTTTTGTTATTAACTTCGAGAGAGAGAAAAAAAAGAGGGGCTGGCGAGAGATTTAAAAAAAAGCAATATAATGTGATGTTCAGTAGTAAGTTAAAAATTGTAATTGTGTCAAATCACAGCAGTGTAAGAGGAATAACACACTTCGGGCCATACTTTTATAGGAAAACAATCAATTATTTATCCATAACAGTATAGCCTGTCATATGTTATTCCTTTCTAAAGACCATCCATGAATAAGCATTCAGGACTATCAGGGGGTCTGAAAACACCCCCCCCCCCCCCCCCCCAAAAGCCCCACCACCCCACCTTTTTTAAGTATATGTGAATGTAGTTTGTTGTACGCTGGTTGTGAGTCATCAGTTGCCCCAGGCCTGGGAAAACTCTGCCTTAATGTTTCAAATTGTCTTCTGCAGACAATTACAAACTAGATGGGAAAGCTATAAAACGCAATCACACAAATCGTTTTTGTAAGGTGAGACAGTTAACACATTCACAATAAGCTGTAACATTTCTGTAAATGAAAATGTATCCCGGACGTTTCCTGACTGGAGCCGTTCGTTGCCCAGACTCTCACCTAAACGGAAAGAAAATTTCCAAAGCAACGCAGACAGGGGAGCTATAAAGCACACACTGGAGCGCAGAGAGGAAACACACTGCAGCACTTCACCTTTTCCTGTGACACCTATGCATTCCTTTCTGTGAACCTCTTGCACATAACAGCATTTCGATCCATACTTAGTGCTTCAACGGTTTTCCCCTAAATTGTTTTAAAATAGCTGGATGATGTACCTACACTCACACACCCACCCACTGAATAGCTGTTCTGGACATCCTGGAGCGGATGAGGGGTCTTGTTATGTTTGAATCAGGGTTAGCAGGTTACTCAAAAACCCCCCAGTTTAACAAGCCTCCACGCTGTCCAACAAAACACACCCTCGTACTACATCTCCTCCTCCTCGTCTTCTTGGCCAAAAGCTGAAAAATAATCCCACAATTAGAAAAACACACAGCTAGAACTCTTTTTCCCCTGGAGAAAAAGCTGTTCCAATTTACACATTTCTATTATACCTGCTAGTCAACACAAAAGACTGGCAAGTGTACTGTGAGAAAAGATACTGTTCCACAAAAGTACATGTAGTACTTTAGTACTACTAAAAGTAAACGCACTCACAAAGTTACAGCAGTGGTCCTTTAGGTCCAATTATGTCCATCTAACTAAAAGTACAAAACATATACCACCCCTTGTAACAAGGATGTTTCAGTGACTGGAGTGCCGTTTGTGTCCCACTGATATTACATTTACAAATATGCATGTAAAGCGTGTAAAGTGTCCTTCACAACAACCTATGGACTGAATTAAGATCAAAAGTTATGCTAATAGTTACACAGGCAAAGATACTTGTATTCAGAGATGAGCTAAGCACCTGATTAAGTCCATTTTCTGGGTGTGCTGTTCAAATTACCTGCTACACATTTCCAAGGTCGCCAGATTTTCATCTGAGACGGGGTTTTCCAATAGCGTCTAGACCAACGCCTTTAAACACAAGCATTTGCTTTTAAGCCTGAAATAAAAACAGGGATAGAAGACATGGATTGAAGCATAAATAGTGGTTTTCCCCCTTTGCTGTCAAATGTAATAGGATGTAACAAGAAACATTATGAAAGTAAAAAAGACTAACACAGTGATATATGAATGAGAAGATGTCAAGCATTGAAATAAATCTAATAGGAGTCTTTTATCTTGGCTGCATGAGTAGTCCTAATTATAATTATAACATTAATCATTAAGATGGCTTTCAGCCTCATTATTTGGGATTATTTAAAATAGCACTTGATCCAGCACAGCCTATTACTTTGCATTTAACTTTTTTTTTATGTCATGCTCTGACAGGTTCTTGTGTGCACAACTTAATGAAGCCATTAGACACTTAAACAAGGTCATGAAATCATAAAGTGTGTGAGAGATGTACGCTATTTTATCACCCTTTTAATTCACTATTTTGAGTTGTCTAATAAATAACATATTAAAAAAAGTTTGGGCCATGGTTTAAAGAATAAGCTGACCAAGTACTTATCTGCTACACTTACAGCTCACGTATAATCAGAAATACAGTATAATCATTAAGCTTACTCACTCACTTTCAGAAACTGCTTTATACTGATCAAGGTCATGGTGATCATCATTAAAATACTTAAAAAATTATTATTTTTGCATTTAATGTGTGAATTTAACATCTCATGCGCTCATCCTTTTCCAAGAGTCATTCATTATCGCTTATGAAAAATGTACAACATTCACTCAATCCTGTTACCTGAACACATTCACCCCTAGGAAACATTTGGAATATTCCATAATTTGCATCTTCTGAATTTCCTGAAGATCATAAAAGGAAGAAAAATAAGTTCTCTCATTTTTAAAAAATTCATTTTCAGAGGTATTACAATAATGACTAAGAAAGTCACTGAATGTACAACACTGTTACCCAAACTATAGATTGCAAGTAAATTATTAATATAAAAATTTAAGTAAATGATTAGAATAGCCTTAATTTCCCCATGTCTTTAGCATGTGTGCTAGCTGGAGTTAGCTATATTTTGTGTATTTGCTAACTCTATGTTAAAAGCCAAAGCTGTTACTTAAGGGCCATTGCTGGGCCCTTGAGCAAGGCCCTTAACTCTCAGCTGCTCAGTTGTGTAAATGAGATTAATGTAAGTTGCTCTGGATAAGGGCGTCTGCCAAATGCCGTAAAAGTAAATGTACATGTAGCATTGCCGCTTCACAGCTCCAGGGTTCCCAGTTCATTCCTGAACTCGGGTTACTGTCTAGGAATCTTTGCAACCTGGAGTTTCCTCCAGGTTCTCAGGTTTTCTTCCGAACTCCCAGAAAACATGCCACTTGGTGGACTGGCTATGCTAAATTGCCCTTAGGTGTGAATGAGTGTGTGAATGTGTGTGTGCATGGTGTCCTGCAATGGACTGGCATCCCATCCAGGGTGTATTCCCTTGTACTGGCTTTGCGCCCAGTGTTCCTGGGATAGGCTCCGGATGCACCACAACCCTGACCAGGATAAAGTGACTGAGAGAGTATTGGGCATTTTAAGCATCTCACTGTGAACAGTATTGGCAAGAGTGGCAGTGACAGTGCACACGGTTGTCTAAAACGGGACTAGTTAACTAAAGTTTGTAATAAAATTCTTTGCTTACAGTGGCCCACATAAGCGACTAACATGACTGAATGGCTGCAACAGTTACCTTTTAAAGCTTCACCATTTGTGAAATCTTTTGAGTGACCAATGATTAAAAAAAATGTTGCTATTTGACAGATATAAGCCAATGCTCCATTTATTTGCTCACCTTTCTAAACATTGTGCAGGTGTTCAGCTCTATTTATCTCCATAAAGTTATTACTGCACCTAGAGGTCCAAAATGGGAACTGCAACAAGCACCACTGGGACGGGAATCATGCCGTCCCATGTCGGCTGGAGGAGCAGCAGACAGGACAGTTAATGACAGGGTTACCAGGGTCACAATTTTTACATCAACCTGGGCTAATTTAGAAATACTCCACAGCTGCCAAGATCAACTTTTATAGCAAATCCAATACATTTCTGCAAACAAAAGCATAGTATAAGTGCAGCCAGCATGTTTATGATGTATAGAACCATTTCTGTTTTAAGAAATATTACAAACACTTGGAGAAGGAAAGGGGGATTATGGAGTAGCTAATGTCTGTACATCAGAAATGTGTGCACACTACAGCGAGCTTCTCTTGCAAAAACTGTGTCTCCCTGTTGCAGTGCCTGAATTTTTTGGGCTAGTTTCAGGTCGTTTGTTGGTTTTTGAGCTGTCATTGGTCTGGAAATTCACTAGACAGTAGCCCATAAATCAAATGTGATAGCATCCTTATTAATGTTGTCCTACCAGAGTCTATGATCACAAGCTACTGCTGATAATATCACTTCTGTGCATAGCAAAGATGTGTTACATCACCAGCTTTGTCTATGTCCTTGTCTTTGCTATGTTATTACAATGTGCGATATCTATAAGCACAATCAAAGCTCAAAAAACAAGTCAAATTCCTTGTATACTCTAATGCAGTGATTCTCAAAATGGGGTCCACGAAGCATAGACAGGGGTCTATTATTAATTAATTAATTAAGTTAATTTTTACAGTTATTAGCTGATTTGACTGGTCACTTGAAAGTTCAATCCAAACCTCAGTAACAAGTCTATAACCTCAAAAACAAGTCTATTTCAAACTGGACCTGTTGGTGGAAAGTTCAGGAATAAAAAGCCCTATAGTTCTAATAAATAGCCAAAATATTGTTCAAGATTCAACAGCTTCATTGTTATATGCACAAGCTTCCATGCACAATGAGATTCTTAGGTTGCATGCCCTCATGAGTGCTGCATTAGAGAATACTATACAACATAATAAAGATAATAATGTTAAAAAAAAACAAAAAACATTGTGCTGGATGTAGTGCAGATCTATTTGGCGAAAATGATCTACACTAAGGGTGCTCTTGGCCCTTGGTCATATTTACACTGAAGTAGTTTATAACTATTTACATGAGAAATAGCATGTGCATATTTAAATAATGAGCTTAATAGCTGAATAGATGGATTAGGTCATGATGGTAAAATCAGTTTGTACTCAAGAGCTCTGACTTTGGTTAAATACAGAAAGTTTGAGAACAACTACTCTTGTGTACAGTTCCTCTAACTCATCCTGAGTGTTTCTCAAATAAAAAAATGCTTCATCACTGCTCAGCCTGTGATTTACACACCAGTAGCGTGCATACAAACACACACACACACACACACACACACACAAAGAGAAGGCGCCAGAGATTGTTTTGATAAAAAGAGCAGTCCGTTAGTGAGTGTGTGTCCTCCTCTTCCCCCTCCACAGCCCCTCTGACCCTTTGGCACTGGCCGAGCAAACACAGTCTGCACGCAACGCCGGGCCACCAATGAATGATTAACGCGGTGAATGCGCGCTCATTCCGGGCAGCAGAGCGGCTGGAAGTCCGCTAAGCGAGGCGGGGTGCGACTCGGGCACTGGGGGAAAGGTGGAGAGGGTGCACACACGCAGAACCACGAGGGTATTGTGTTCAACGCATGCCTTGCTCCCATGTCAAACACACGTATCCTCTTTCTAAAACACCTCCTCTGGGCTTTTTTTTTTCCTTTTGTCTTTTTTTTTTTTTTTTTTTTGCGCGGCCCCCTTCCGTGCCTTTCTCTCTCTCTCTCTCTCTCTCTCTCTCTCAGTGCACAAGTCAGCGAAAAGCAGCGCTCACAACACCTCCGTGTCTGACAGGGAGATGGATGGCACAGATAGACGCTTCCGCACGCAACCATTGTTACGCAGCGCGCGAGCGAGCCGCTCTCACGCAAAATCCGCAATTCTCATGAGCACAGTGATGACTCGTTCTCAAGAGTCGACTCTTGCTTTCTTTCTTTCTTTCTTTCTTTCTTTTTTTTAGTGACCAGTGGGAGCCGACTCAAAGATTGACCCCTCAAAACACGCAAAGAGGTGTTTCTTTTCTGGCGAATGAACCCTTTAGAAATAAAAACACACACATTTCACACATAGTGCCCTTGTAAACATTACCAGATAACAATATCTGATCACATGTGAAAGAGAATTATTCATGTGTGAAAATCAGATCTGCAAAATAAAGGTGCATGGGATGTGCATTTCCAGGTAAAAGATACATACAAAAGGGTGTGTGTGTGTGTGTGTGTGTGTTTTGGTCTGTCTGTTCACACTGAGAAATATGAACTGTTGTCAAGGTGAGAAATATGACAACTTTAAGAATAAGAAAACACAAAAATACCCATGCGTAAATATTTTAAGCATGTGCCAGAACATGACATGCAAAAATCACTTTCCAGCAATATTGTTTATATTGTTATTATAACAATATTATTATGTAATTGGCTCTTTTGAATTCTTATGAATCGTTCACAAGTGTCGACTCTTTGAATCAGAATGTTTTGGTGACCCTTGAGTACTGACTCAGAGATTTACAAAAAACTAAGAGCTGTTTTATAGCATATAAAGAACACATAAAAGACATTGTGTGTCTCAGATCACAAACTTAGCCCCAAAGAAGTAAACGCTTAATATGATTTTGCTACTGAATTATGTGTGTGAAATTCATTCCTTGATCTTCAGGAACCACTTTATCCTGGTCAGAGTCGTGGTGGATCTGGAGTCTGTCCCAGGAACACAGGGTGCTAGGTGAGATTTCACCCTGGACATGACACCAGGCCATCACAGGACACCACTCACACACTCATCCACACTTTTACCCTAGCCAGTGCACCTACTGGCATGTTTTTGGGAGGTGGGAGAAAACCTTGAACCTGGATCGAACCGAGGATCCTGGAGCTGTGAGGAGGTACACACCAAAATATGCCACCTAGTTTGAAATTCCCAGCATTTTTATGCAAATATTTTGAATCTAAATTTTTTAAAATAAAAATACATTTTGCATATTGTATGTTTTTTTTTCATTTAATTTTTCAGTTCCATTTAACATTTTAATGAAAAATAAAACAGAAATAGAAATTAAATGCTTCACTTGATTTAAACTATTAAATGACTTGTTTAAATACAAATTTAGTATCAAAAGTAAAAAGTATTGAAAAGTACTGACTAATCTACAGTGCATGTGTAATGTGAGCTCATGCATTACACATACAGATTAAAAACACACAGTTATGCATATTTATGTATCAAAATGATGTCAATGAGTGGCGTTAAGACTTTAATAAATGAGGTGTCATACACCCTGTATGTCATGAAGTCCAAAGTAGTCCTACTTATTTTATTTTTACTCTGTGAAGTGAAGTCAAAGTTCAAAGCCTTAAATGTTTAACAAGTTCAGTAGCATATAAATTCTCCAGATATTGTAATCCATGAATTATTTGTGAATGGCATGAGAGCTACTGCCACCCAGCCTGGTTATTGTCTCTCTTGCGTGAATGTTTGCGTGCTTAGCAGTCGCACGTGCTGTCAGATGAGCTCACACGCACTCTGTCTCCATTAAACCTGTCATCTCTTATCACGAGTGTCGTGCCATATTTCAAAGTGTTCAGTCTCTCTCCACCTCTCTCTCTCACTCACTCTCACTCTCTTGTCATTTCCTTGCTCATACTTGACATGATTCTTTCATAACAGGTGATTAATCAGTGTGTTTTGCCTCTGAATTAAAACCCCAAAGGCCAGAGGAGGTCCTTGAGAATATATTTAGCAGGAAATACAGCGTAAGTGTAAGGTATTATTGAAGCTCAGGTGAACTAACAGTTATGGATCAGAAGCAAATGCGATATCTATATCAAACCTGACTATAAAATAAAAAAACAAACACATTAGCTGTTAAAGTGAATCAGCTTGAATTAGAGGAGAGTAAAATTGCAGATTGCAGATATAACTATAATTATAGCAGCTAATTATTCTCTTAATGATTGTGGAAGTTGGAAAGGTGTACTTATTTTTTCCCACCTGGTTTCTGAATGTTGGTTGGACAAAATGACTACAAATTGAAATCTGAGGTTATTTGTTTATTTATAGAAGTTGGTGAGGACCACATAAGTGTTGTTTAGGCCCTGAAAAATAAAAACATAGACTTGAAGGAGGGCGCACTTTCTTTTTTTTACCATGACTGTATGTAACTGAGTCAGTGTGAAAGTGAAAATGTAATTTCTGGTCCTGAGTAATGTGCTTTATCATACAATCTATACATTTTCAGTTTCAGTGATCCTGTGTCCATTGTAGCTGTAGATTATTGTTATTGCCTGACAGGTGTGGAACCCGATGTGGTCTTGCTCTGTTGTGGTCCACCCGCCTCAAGGTTTGACATGCTGTGCATAATTAGATGCTTTTCCGCTCAACACGGTTGCAAAGAGTGGTTATCTAAGTTACTGTAGCTTTCTTATCAGCTCAAACCACCTTTTTTTGTCTGGTTTTCGCACCATTCTGTGTAAAGTCTCTCTTTAGAAAATGCTGTATTTGAAAATCCCAGGATATCAGATTTCAGAGTTTCTGAAATACTCCAACCAGCCCATCTGGCACCAACAAACCATTCCAAAGTCACTAAGATCACATTATCCGCCATTATCCTGTGTGATATGAAAATTAACTAAAGCCCATGACCTGGATCTGCATGATTTTATGCATTACGCCACTGCTACACAATTGGCTGATTGGATAATTGCATGAATCACCAGGTGTGTATGTGTTCCTAATAAAGAGGACAGTAAGTGTATATGTGTATGTGTGCCTATTAATGTTGCAAAACCCAGTAATTACAGTAAAACAAATGATTATAGAAAGAATTAAATGTGATTACTTTAATGACATTGTCTACAGTCCATAGAAATCTCAGCCAATTTGCAAGGCAGTTTAATAAAAAAAAAAAATCCCACATCTGCACACATCTGAGTAATTACAGGTGAGCAACAGGAGTCTGTGGCCTAGTACGCTTCACAGCTGCTGCCCACATCAGGGACTTCCTGCTGCAGATGGCGTGCAGGTAGCTCGTTTTCTCATGCCGCACTTCAAACACCAACCTTCAATCCCTCTTTCTCGCTCTGTGTTCAGGGCGGTGTCACGCCACAAACACACAAACAGACTGACGGAACCTCTATACACTGAGAAACCGATGAAGCGTCCTACGTACAAAGGATCCACCATTACACAGTTCATTCCCATACGCAGTAGCAGTCGTGCAATTTCAACACTTCATCACAACTTTGTCCTGCATGAGGACACACATGCACTTGCATACTGTCATGCAGTCTCTCTATCTTTCTCTCTCACTCTCTCTCTCATACACATACACATACACACACACACACACACACACACATCTGGAGGTTAAAGTTTATTGTAACTGGTGTTATAATGTAGCGTGCTGAGGGCTCATGTACCTTCACAGTTGTTTGACTTGCATTCATCCTCCACGCCCGTTCAGATTAGGCAAATCAGTGCTCCCGTTGTATTTGCACTGCCCTGACCCTGAGTACAGACTACAGACAAGCGTGTGTATGTACACAATCGTACGTCACAAATTACATGATTTCAAACAGAAGTTTTATGATATGCTGTGAGTAATAGGCGCCACCACCCTGTGCGTGCTGAACTTGAGAGAACTCGCCTATTCAATCAACAACATAATGACCACACAGCCTACATGAAGGCTTAACACTCAGCAAAGCAGTTAAAGCAGGATAAAGTAGGTAAAACTATTCTCTTCAATCTGTTTTATTTTCAGCTTTTTTGGATTTAAATCATTTGCATATCCAAAAGCCATTCCACTTTCATGCATTACAATTAATATTTATAAAGAGGACTGCACTTGGCTGGAGAAGGTGTTTTGAT
Organism: Pangasianodon hypophthalmus; assembly: GCF_027358585.1. Taxonomy (NCBI): domain Eukaryota; kingdom Metazoa; phylum Chordata; class Actinopteri; order Siluriformes; family Pangasiidae; genus Pangasianodon; species Pangasianodon hypophthalmus. The sequence continues at coordinate 5,388,388 of NC_069715.1, read as the reverse complement.
GGATGATGTCAACTTGCGTGTCTCAAATTGCTTTATTAATCTGAAATCCTGAGAATCTCAAGTCACACGTGTCGGCTCACACGCACAGGTACCTGGCAGGCCACGTCACTGGGTGTCACAGGAAGCATCATGACTAACAGTGTAGACAATTCCCAATAACAGAACAGTATTGTTTATGTAAAGAATAAAACATGACAGGACGTGCTGTTATAGGAAAATAATCAGCGACTGCGTGCTGTCGTGTGGGCCAACGAGAAGCAGAATTACTGTTATCACCTGAAAGTTGATTACTTTCCAATTACAGCACAATAATCTTATACAGATTTTTACCAACAAGTTTTTTTTATTTATAAGATCTACTTATAGTTGTGCTGTGGAACATCCATGAAACAAGTTAGTTCCTGTTATCACTTACATTACCTCACCAGCCTCTCTCTTATTCTCTTTTGAAGTTAATAAGACAAAAAAAGGCAGCTTTTCATGTTACCAAAAAACAACAAAGCGCAAAATCTGTCAAGGCAAGTCTGTCCTGAAGATTTAAATTTACAGCTTTAACTCTGGCTGTTTCAAAGTGCCAACACTGGATAAATTCACTATATCAACAATTCCAACCTTGCAGCCAGGACTACTGTCAGAGCTGCTGACAGAAAATCAATCAGTACCTTGTTACGTGGCATGTCGCACCTAAACTGAGCAATTGCTTTTTTTTTTTTTTTGGATTTCCCACCCTATTTTTTTCTCCCCAATTGAATTAATTTCCAATTCCCACCCACCAGCCAGCTCTCTCATGTCACATGACAGCCACCAGGAAGACTGAAAGCTTCCTTTGAGACATGTGAAGCCAGCCAACTGAATCTTTTCGACTGCTGATCATACTGTGTCACAGTGGCGTAACAGACTTATAAGGAAAGGCCTCTTCCACATACATGAGCTCACAGGCACTCACAATTGGCTAGTGTTGCTGTGATTGATAGGGGAGAGATAGCACACCATTCCTTCCACCCACAGAGCACAGCCAATTCTGTTCCCTTGACCCTCAACCATGGATGGCTGTGGCATTGTCGGGATTGAAGTGACCAATTTCTGTTATGATGACTCCAAGGAGGTTCTCAGTAAGAATTGCTTACCTATTTAAACCTTGTGATTGTGTTATTGAACTTCTAGCTGGTGCCACCCTTCCACATAGTCACATATACCTACATCCTGCTGCTAACAGACAATCAGAAGGCTTTCAGCAGGGCTTCCATCAAAATGGCATGTTTCTTTGCCCTTTACATTGCGTAATGTTACTGCTACTGCTATCCTCTTCCTTTAGTTTCTACAGCCGTAGAGGAGCTGAATAGTTATATATCAATTAAGTATTTAGTCCCATTAGGGGAAATAATGAATACATAGTGATGCCATATGGGTTTGCAAATGCCTCATCTGTCTTCCAGTGATGTGAGACATGCTTAAAAGTCTCGATTCTTCAGTAGGTATTCTCATCTGTTGTGCCACTCAGGATGTACACATCCAACATGTTCATCAAGTTCTCAAATACCTCCTTGTATTCAAAGAAAAGTGTACATTTCCCCAAACCTTTGTTTTGTTCCTTGACTATATCACAAATTCAGATGGCTAGCAAGTGGAAGATAAGTTATCAGCATTTATGGACTGGCCAGAACCTAAAAGTTTACAGAGTTATCTTTATTAGTCTTTGAAAACTGTTGTCAAAGGTTCGCTCTCCTCTTACTCTCTTCAAAGGATGGGCCTCGCAATCTCGCCTGAACTCATGTGCAGCGCAAACATTTAAAACTTTGCAGGAATGTTTCACATCTGACTCTTTGCTTCAGCATCTCACATTCAAATTCATTGTAGATTTTGTTGCTGAGAAAAGAATGAGAACAATGAAGGTAACCCTCATAACTGTCACCAGCAGAACCATACTGTGGGAAATTGGGAAAGTTGTTGGCGGTTATATTGGCCTTAGAGGACTGGACACCGTGGCTGAAGGGAGCCCAGTAACTTGGAGCACATTAAGTCTGCCTTGAAACTCTATTTTTACCATTTCTTACCATCTTGGTTACAAGAATATCAAGGCAGATGCACTCTTCAGTATTCATGATGAAATTTGCTTTCCTGGAGAAGTAGGCGTCATTATTGCATTACCTGGTACATGACATTACCTGGTACATGACCTGGCATTACAAGGAATTTATGTCTGTGTATTCTGGTGATTTGTCATATCCCATTCCACCCCAACTTCTGGCTCAGTTTTCTGCCTTGAAGGCTTACTCATCACCTGTCCAATCAAATACCATCAGCTGCTATCATACAAACGTGAGGCACATACCATCTGTTATGTATATATATATATATATATATACACACACACACACACACACACCTTCTTCTTCTTTTGGCTGCTCCTGTTAGGGGTCATCACAGCGGATCAACCCCAATGGCTGGGGTTGGTTCCTTGGCCTGAAATCGAACCCGGGCTGCGGCAGTTGTAGCGCCGTGGCCTAACCACTAGTCCTCCAGGGACCCATATATTTAAATAAAGGCTTCTACAGGGTATTTTCCAATTGGAACCTTTCCTGAAAGGAAAAACCTCCTGTCCAACTCATTTAACTCCCAGAACTCATCGGTAGGCCCACACTTCTATTCCTCACTCTTGTAAATACATACATTTCAAGTAGTTTAATTGTTAATGCTTAACAATTCATAATAGTTACTGAGTAATATGCTTTATGGTTAATAACTGAACATTTAACTGAGAAATTTACTTCCAGTTATCACTTAAGTTATAACTGCTATAAATATTTGCTCACCAGCCCCTCTTTTCTCTCTCTCTCTCTCTCTCTCTCTCTCGCTCTCTCTTTTTTTTAAGTTAAGACAAAAAAAAAGCAAACTTAATATATCATCAATGATATGTTTTTCAGAATCAAGAATTCAACAGTGCCTGTTGCGGTATAATAAAGTAAGAGTATTATGTTTTTTTGTGATGGGGCCATGGTAGTTTCTTATAAATAATGTTCTAGATAAATCTAGCACTCTAAAAGGAAGGAAGCTTTAAATGAAAATAAGTGTTTGCGTGGCAAATTGGAAAATTGTTTACATAAAGTTCTGTGGAAATTTACTGGCAGTAACACAACGTCATACTGATAATGAATTTCTAAGAATCAAAAATTCCCCTCTGACTGGTTATCAGTTTCATTTATGCTATTTCTGCAATGACCAATATGCCTTACATCACATTTAGAATACTTGAAATAGCAAACAGAAGTAGAAGCCAAGATGTTGCTTGCTGAATCTGGTTATGTCAGAAGTGTGTGATACCTTGCGCATGGCAGACTGGACTCTTACTTTATCTTCTCAGAAGGCATTTCCAGGGTCCAGGGCTTAATTCTGAGCTAGGGTTACTGTGTGTGAAGTTTCACATGTTCTCCTGGGTTTCCTCTGGGATCCCTATGGTGTAAGAGGAATAAACACTTCAGAATGTGCTGTTATTGGAAAATAATCAAATTCAGGGTGGTAACAGTAACTCCAGTTCGTGTTGATTATTTAAGATTAAGATTCAAGTTGCTAGGAAGCTGGGGCCAGAGCACAGGGTCAGCCATGATACAGCACCACGGGAGGGGATGTGGTTAAGGGCCTTGCTCAAATGCCCAGCAGCAGCAGCAGCAGCAGCAGCCTGGCCTTGAACCCCCAACCTTCCACTCATTAACCCAGAGCCTTAACTGTTCAGCCATCACTGCCATACATTTCCCTCTAAGAGCACACACCAGAGTGATTTTTGTGCTGGGACCGTGATATATTTTTGGCCTTTGGATTATGACAACTGATTTTTTATGAAACAACAACTGTCATATAAATTTTTTTATATGATTATGACAACGGAAATTATATTATTATGGGTGGTGCAAAAGAAAAGAAAAATCCCCACGATGCCATAGTCATCCATGGCCGGGAGTCCAAGAGAGCAAAATAGGCCGTGCTCTCTGGGTGGGAGGAATGGCAAACTCTCCGTCCTGTCAATCACAACGACACTAGCCAATCATGGGCATCTGTGTACTCATGTATGTGGAAGAGGGTCGATATCGCTTTCAGTCCAGTTACTGTGTTTCGCTGCCCTGTAATGCAGCAGTTCGAAAAGATGTGGAGGGTTGGCTTTACATGAATTGTATGAATTGTTACAGAATGTATTAGTCTTCCGCCTCCTTGGTTGGTAGCTATGTGATAGAAGAGAGCTGGTCGATGGGGTACACTGGCCAAGATGAAAAAATTAGGGAGAATTCTGTATAAGGCAATTATTATTGACCTATTTATTTGTGAGTATTCGTATGCCAATATGAACATTTATCACATTTATGATGTATTATTACTATATTATATTAAAGAAATTCTTACGTTTATATCAGATTGCAAACATATTCAGGTTTTGTGTGCCAGTTTTCTGTTATTCAAGGTTTAACAGGACTCTCATCTGGTGAAGAGTTATGGGAGTACCGTCACCAAGAAGGGCACAAATGTGTCCACTAATGTGAACCTTAGAAGACAGCTGCCCTTATGCTTTCTGTGAATAGGACAGAATTTCTGTGAATTTTAGACATCGGATTGGTTTTATTGGTCATGTAAAACTCACTTACAAGAACTCGGGGAATGAAAAGAGCAAGTCATTTAGAAATTTAAGGCCATAGCAAAATGAAGCTCGGCTAAAAGTTAACTAGCACTCTGTAAATTTAACCTTAAGTGCCCCCATTGTGGAGTGATAAGAGTTACCAGTTTGATCATGTTGCGTGTTATTTCTCATGTCATTCCTGTCAACCCACAGCAGCTGGGCCCAAATTAATCAAAGGCATTGCCACTTTGTGACAGTTTCTTGGAGCGCTGCACCATCTGAAATAAACCGATGTGAGCGCAAACCGTACTGCATGTCTGCACTTGTGTGTTCAGTGTGCTCTGTCCAAGGCATGTAAAGATACGTCATTAAAATGTTTCCCTTTTCCCTTTCAATGTAAACATCATTACTCTATCATTTCAAAGGAAGCACAAAAGCTGCTGGTTTAAGACTGGCAGTCCCTTGTGAGACATGCAGCATAGACCTGCGTGTTTCTACAAGCACACATCTTATTCACACACACACACATACACACATACACACACACAGTCAGACATAATTGCTTCCTTTTTATATACTGAACCTAATAAAGTAGTTAATTGCCTTATTTATATAGCACCATTCACCTCAGATACACTTTATAAAAAAGGTAGTGACAAATTGACAACACACAATATCCAGATATGAAACAAAAATAAATTTAACCCCTAAAGTATTCATTTTTTGATGTGCTGGATGAAAATTTGTTATTGTTATGATTATTTCAAAAGCAACAGTGCTAATTAATTTTTAATGAAATAAATAAATAATCACTAAAGACACTAAAGGCACTAATTCAACATTAAGAGTGTTACTTCACTGTACCACACTATGCATTAAGTCAATATTAAAGGTATTAACTCAACACTAACAATGCTAATTAACAGTGTTAATACAACACTTTAATGTTGTTAACGCTGCAGGCACTAATTCAACTATTTTTATTGAACACAAATTCTATCATTGTGGAATCAACACTAAAAGTGTTAATTTACTTGAACACAAAGTCATTAATTCAACACTACCAACATTAAACACTAAAGGTGCTAATTTAGGACTGACAACATATTAATTCAACGGTGTTAATTCAGCATTAAAGGATTTAACACTAAAGTTAATCCAACACTTAAGGTACTAATTCGACAATAACGTTGCTAATTGAGTAACATGATATTTCAGTTGAGAGCTGATTTAGTGTTAATTCAACTCTGAAGATTTTGATTGAACACTACGACTTTGGATTTAACACTAAAAGTTTTTGTTTTTCTTTCTAGCACTGTTCATTTATTTATATTTTGTATACTCTATAAAATTACTGTGAGATTTTGTTTGCATTTGAAATTGAAAGTTTAAACATTTGTATAGATCAACCAAACACTAATAACCTTAACTACAGTACTAACCAAACTACAGAGCAAATAATTGTTTACTACTTCAATAATTTATGTAAATTAATTAAATTAGGATCTGTATTAATGACAAGCGTCGTTAACGTTTCTTAGGCGACTTGATAACGTATTCTTGTTACACTAGAACACTAGTGTTGAGGTTTTGGTGGATTGAATTTAGTTTGAGATGTGTTTTGAGCTCTGTAGAGCATTTTGGGAATAAAATCAAGTTTCTGCAGGGAGGCGTGTGAAAAGTTCTAAAAAAATGAGCATGGTACTGAAAAATAATAGTTAGCAGTTATTAAAAAAATTGTAAACACTAAAGGTGTTAATTTAACCCTAAAGTGTTAATTCAACACTAAAGGTGATCATAAGCACAGAAAGAAAGACAGAAAGAAGAAAGAAAGACAGAAAGAAAAAGAAAAGGTAAACAAACAGTGGGGGAATTTGCTGTGTCTGAGCCATCGTGTCCTACAAACAGTTCCAGGAGTTCTTCTTGTGTGTCTTTTCCAAGAATGAAGCTCTGAGGACACTGAGCTCTGAGGGGCGGATCAGCAGCGACGAGCACTGTGTAAACTAACGTAGCCTGGAGCGCCTCCGAGTACGCACCTCCTCTCTCTCTCTCTCTCTCTCTCTCGCTCTGTCTGTCTGTCTGTCTCTCTCTTTGTCTCTCTCTGTCTGTCTCTCTGTCTGTCTCTCTCTCTCTCTCTATCTCTCTCTCTCTCTGTCTATTTGTCTATCTCTCATACCCTGTCTCTCATTCACACTGTCTCTCTCTTTGTCTCTCTCTCTCTCTGTCTGTCTCTCTCTCTCTCTGTTTATTTTTCTCTCTCTCATACCCTCTCTCTCATTCACACTGTCTCTCTCTGTTTCTCTCTCTCTCATTCACACACAACACACTGTCTCTCTCTCTGTTTCTCTCTCTCTCATTCACACTGCCTCTCTCTCTCTCTCTCTCTCTCTCTCTCACACACACACACACATACACACTGTCTCTCTCTCTCTCTCTGTCTCTCTCTCTCACACACACACACACACACATACACACTGTCTCTCTCAATCACACTAGTTCTCTTTCTCTGTCTCTCTCTCTCTGTTTCTCTCTCTCTCATTCACACACAACACACTGTCTCTCTCTCTGTTTCTCTCTCTCTCATTCACACTGCCTCTCTCTCTCTCTCTCTCTCTCTCACACACACACACACACATACACACTGCCTCTCTCTCAATCACACTAGTTCTCTCTCTCTCTGTCTCTCACTTACTCATACTGTGTCTCTGTCTGTGTCTGATTCTCTCTCTCGCTCACTCACAATGTCTCTATCTCTCTCTGTCTCACTCACACTGCCTCTGTCTTTTTCTCTCTATCTCTCTAAGTCACACTGCCTCTGTCATTTCAATTCGACCGTGATTTATTGGCATGAATGTTACATGTCACATTTGGCAAAGCAAGTAAATAAATTAACAGATCGTACTGGTTGTCTGTCTCCCTCTATGTATCTGTGTGTCTCTCTTACTCATGCTGTCTTTCTCTCTCTCTCTCTCTCTCTCTCTCTCTCTCTCAGTTCATTTCAACAGTACTTTATTGGCATGAATGTTATTAATGTTATCTTTATCTCTACATATTTTGCTTACTGTTTATCTGTAGCTCTCTCTCTCACTAACATTCTCTCCCTCTCTCTCTTTCTGTCTCTTGCTGATCCCCATGTCTCTCTCCCTCCCCTCTCTCTCTCTCTCTCTCTCTCTCTCTCCTCCCACTGTCTTTAAGTTTATAAGCCCTTCTCACGCGCGTCCATTGACAAGGCAAGACGGCGCCGGACAGGCCCCACTGGTGTCCTTGTTTTTTTTGTTTTTTTTTAATAAAGGAGTGGGGGGTTAAAGGGTTAAAGAGTTAAAGGGTTAAAGGTCATGCCTGCAGGTGTGATGTTGCCTCTGTTGCGTGAGGACGCCGCTTTATTTCAGAGCCTCTAAATAAGCCCTAATGAAACGTCCTCATCATTCAGGCCCGGCGGCGCGGTCACGACCCACAGCTGTGCCGTCACTGAGGCGCTCACGCTCTCGCGTGCTTTCACATGAGATGCTTTCACACGAACTTGTCAGAGGCTAATTGATTATGTTGTTTTTGATCCTTAATCAAGATTTTTTAAATATATATAAATAACGATAATGATAATATTCAATGACAGCACACCTGGAGTTAAATAAGATCGGGGTTGATTCAATACTATTCATTTAACAGTGTAGCAGATTTTGACATGTAGCTTTGTAGCTTGGCCCAAACTATGACATAAATATTAATGCTGGGTTATTTTTTACAACTCATTTGCTCATTTTAGTGTTTTGGGCCAAGTAGTAGGGTCAATGCCACACAAATTGGGATGATAAAGGGGTTTCTGGAATTTTCCGCTGCACCTTTCCAGACAGAACAGCAAGCAGAAAAAAGTTAATGAAGAATGCATGTTTTGTTTCACATTTAACTTAATTTATAATTTTAATGAATTTTTTTTAGCCATTATCCTGCTGACAAAAAGTCAAGTTAGCTTCTTGTAATAAATAACACCAATTAGCCTTTTTCATAAGAAATAAACAATTTTAGACTATTTATAGTATCTTGTTCAAATGTTTGTATATAACCTTTCTTTTAAATTAATGATGCATTGTAACTAGAGGTGGCACGATACCACTTTTTCTTTTCTGATGCCGATACTGAAACCTTGAGCATCAGCTGATATCGAAACCCAACTGATATTTTTTTCCCTAAAAACTACGAAGCTCTAATTTTTTTTTTAAATGAAGCACTTAAGAAAATACAGAAAAAAAATACATAGCTAAAAACATGTTACAAAAACCCACAGCTTTCACACAAAAATCACTTATAATAAAGTGGAATGTGTAATTATATTCACATCAATCCTAACAAAAAATACAGTCAAGTCTCTTTATACGTAAACATTTCCGGTTCCAAAAAAAACAAAAAACTTTTCCAAATCCAATTCCAATTTTTTTCCCATTTGTTACAAGGTCAGATCAATTTCTTTTCTCTGATATTTGATCCACCACTTTTTTTTGCTGGTATTGGCCTGATACTGATCTGGATCTGTGCCATTTCTAATTGTAATTGCTGTTTTCACAGGAATACGACTCCATCCCACACTGCCTCTGACTTCAGTTATTCCCCAGAACTTATATAAGCTTCTATTTACATTCTACCCATAAAATTAACCACAGACCAACACAAAAAGTTTGCAAAAATACAAATTTCAAACTCCAGACCATTAGAAAACAAGATCCTATACACATACTGTAGGTTACTGCTTCCTGAAAGGGACTACAATGACCTCTAAGGTCTAATTATGTTCCTTAAATGAGTTTGAAATGCACAAAATGTCCTCAAGACCTCTAATAAGCTGCAAAATACCTACCCTTAAGGCAACGACCCGAGTGACAAGCATTTGTAAGCTGAAAGGTACAAGTGTGTAAGGAAGTGTGTGCATGAAAGAAAATCCAATCAAGGAACAAGGAACGAACATTTTCACTATAATTTTAATCTCCTCAATGGGAGATGAGAGGAGCTGTAATAGCACCCGGCTTATAATAGAGGTGTATAGAGAGGTGGAAAGAGAAACAAGAGTGATAGCATTGGAGCGAGGCGTGCGTGAGGTGTGTGTGTGTGTGTGTATGTGTGTGTTTTTTCCTGCCCGAGGCGTTGTGCTCCAGATTTGAGAATGAGTTGGCGTGTGAAGACATCATGTCTCTGCACACCACGCCTGCACCTGTCAGGTTTTGTGCAGCATGCCTACATTTCGTGCGGACCAGCGATGGGCTGAGAGAGAGAGAGAGAGAGAGAGAGAGAAAAAGAGAGAGAGAGAGCTCATAGCTGACTTGCATGTGTATGTTCCTCTCGGTACACACACAGCTGCATACCTGAGTGTGACACACACCTGGGACTTAACTAATGCCTTCAGTGGCCCTGGAGACAGGGCGAAATATTTACACGGACACTCGTTCTCGCTTTCAAGCTAGTTATTAGTTATCCTAAAAACAAAGAGTGCAAGGCATCTCTGAGGCAGAGTGAAGACTGTGATAGTTTCACTGTAATTACTGTACAATGCAGTCTTCTGGTTTCAGATGTATAGCACTGTTTCTGTTTCAGACAGGATTGCACGCTGACAGGAAGCTGAATGCATGAATTCCTGCTTTATGTGAATTCTTGCTTTGTTTTTATTGCTTTTCTGCCTTATTGCTTTTTTTTAAATGCCATAACTAAAAGGCAAATTCCAATTTTTCACTGTGTTGTAAAATTCAAAAAATGAATGAATGAATGGATGAATGAACGAACAAACAAACAAACGAACAAATAAATTTAATACATTAAAAGGTTGGTTTTAAATAATGATATTATAAGACTTTTATGTCTGTTGTATTCTACAAAGGTTTTTTTGTAGTAATAAAAAAATTCATAATAAACTCTGTAGCCTATTGCATATTTATATACAGCATTACATCAATATAATATGTGATACAGATTTTTTAAAACTATAGCACTGATGCTGGAGAATATTACATTGCGTCCTTATTGGAATGTTATTTTATGACATTAATTTATGAATGCAATTTTCACCCTTCCTTCTAGGCAAATCATTTGATGCCATGCCATGTGGAAAATCATTTTTGTGCCAGGTTTTAAACAGCACACTAAAACTGAGGATGCTTTCAAACCCTTGAGAAAAAGCTTTTTCTCAAATTTCTTTTTACATATTCTAAACCAACGAAATAAACCCGCTCTTAAAGGAAGATTTCATTTAAGCTATATATTGTAGTTCAGATTAGGCCACACCCCTAAACCTCTAATGCCTGAGATCCTGTAAAGCAGTTTGGTGTTTTCATAAGATCTCACGCAAATGATTCATCTTTCAAGCTAATTACCAACTCTACATGCACGATGAAACACTAAACCCCAAGAGGCCTACAGCATTGCATACTCATCAGTAATCACTGCTGATCTGTATCAGATATAATAAAATAATACTAACTTTATTACTGTAAAGAGTGTCTATAGGCTTGTTAAATTAAAAAAAAAAACATTAGTGCTTTGGTCTTAAAAGACTTCAATTATTAACAGTTAAATGTAATTTAATAAATATATTGGTAATTTTTAACAAAACCAAATTATCAATATACTGTAGCAATAATTATGTTGTATATTAAACCATAAAATTCTTTAAATTGGTCATATAGTGCATAATTCATCAGTATCAATTACAAGATTCATAAAGGTCATGTTTTTCCCTAATATTTAATTAAATTTCATTTAAACACCTAATTTCTTTAGATCACCATGCACACTCACCAGCAGGAAAAAAACCACTCCATGTTTGTTTCACCTCCTTCAGGACAGAAGAGTTTGTGCTTTCTGGTTTCTTAGTACCACAAAAAGATGCATTTTTTTGTCTTTTTAACTTCAGGAGAGACAGAAGAAGAGATTCTGGTGAGGGCAGGACATAAGTGATAACAGGAACTAACTTGTTTTGTGGACGTTCCACAACACGGAGTGGCTAAAAAGTATGAAATGTCTTTCTTAATAAATATAAAATTGTAATGCTGTGGTGTAAGAGGAATAAAACTCTTCAGGATGTGCTGATATTGGAAATGAATCAACTCTCTGGTAATAACGGCATCATACTACCCTGCTGTATGTTGGCGTCTTCTAGCTAGCAGGGATTGACTATGGCTAAATTATGGAAGAAATTTGGGGTAGTAGACATAACGTGTAAAAATAAATGAATATTAGATCTAACTAAATTAATTACGAATCAAGCACTTTTAAATGAAGTCCACTTTTAATGTAATCTCCATGCCTATATAAATATATACATGAATGTATACAGTGCATAAACAATCCAGTGTGCAGTGTAGAGTGCAAATAGTGTGTAAGACCGAATTAACCCTTGTCAGCAATTATTAGCTGTGAAATATATTCTGTGATGTGTAGCTTAATAGTCTTGTCTCTGATAATGTGATTATTTGGTTATTTTCAATCAAATGTGGCAGTTATACACAAGTTTGTAGATCAATTTGTATTAGATATGAGGTGTGTATGAACGGTTGAGAAGTACCCATGCATTTAACAGTTAATAATTTAAAGGGATGTCAAACATACAGTCCATGGACCAGGACCGGCCCTCTGAGTGGATTTAGCATCATTTTCTGCATTAAAATAGTCTTGTGTAATGTAATTGAATAGAGAGATTCAGAGAAGGGAGAAAGTTAGTCTTTGTTCTTCCACTAGGGGGCAAAATAGATTTAGATCCTTCCAGGGACAGGTGGATTTATACTGAGGTCATGTCACACTTCAGGTAGACTCCATTCAACTAATTATGTGCATTTTGATGGTAACTGGTTGCACCAGAACTAATTTAGTAATTTCACACCGACTGAGTCGACACCTCATGCAGTAGCTTTACTCTTTTTTGTAGTACATTTACATTTACATTTATGTCATTTGGCAGACGCCCTTATCCAGAGCGACTTACAATTATCTCATTTATACAACTGAGCAGTTGAGGGCTAAGGGCCTTGCTCAAGGGCGCACAGTGGCAGCCTGGTGGTGCTGGGATTTGAACTCTCAATCTTCCGATCAGGAGTCCAACAGCTTAACCACTGAGCTACCACTTCCCGTAGTATTGTTGAGGTACTAGCTATTTCATCGTAATCTGGAAATGTGTTCTATTGCTTGTTATAGTTAAGGGATGGACATCATGTTGTCATGTTTTGAGGCTAGGGAGATAGGATCGAATATGGTGTTTTCCGTTTCTTTTATTTTAGGTTAGTCAATAACCCAAAATATGGTTTTGTTTGTTATTTTTTGGCGTATGCCCATCTCTGAAATGAACATCCACTAGGAGCGCTCAAACAAAGTGAGAACATAACTATATTAGTAAAACCGCATAGTTATTTTAATAAGTGCTTGGTGTTTAGGCCTGGCAGAGGGCTCTGAGTGAGAGCTCCCCTCTCTATCCACACTCTTATAAACAATATACAATAAACTGATTGTATTGGACAGAAAGAATTTCGAAGCTATTTCCCTCTTTCTGTTGTCTGAGGAATTATCTCAGCTCTCGGCTCTGCTTCATGTCAAACAGCACGTAAGATGCGAGCTGTCCACGCTGACCCCGAGTGCCTGCACTGATATAACATCTGATTTTGCGACTAAGGGAATCCTAAACATGAGAAGAACTTGCTCATAGATCTTAGTCTATGCTTGTCTCTTTTTCTTTATTCTGATCTATAACTAGATCAGGACTACCTGCATTTTTAAGTCTATTTTTGCTGTTGATTTAATCCCTATCCCGGTATAAATATACACTATATGACATATAGGACTAAGCTGTCCTGGATTGACCTTCATATCATGTCTAATTACGTGTGGGGGAGCCAGGTTTTGATTAATGAACACAAGTACACACAAAGAAAAAAAATGATTGACATACTAACATAACCTCAAGAGACTCTCCCAGATTTCCTGTAACCATAATCACACGTCTCACAATTTCTAATCACGGCCCATTCCTCTGCAGAATAGTGCGTGTGTGTGTGTGTGTGGGCATGTTTTTATATCTTCGCGAGGGGCCATGGATAGGGACGTTGGACAATTTATTTTCTTCTTCTTCTTCTTTTTTTTTTTACAAAACATGCAGCTTTTATTAAAAAAAAAAAAAAAAATAAATAAATAAAAGAGCTGAAATGTTTCTTTTTGGTTACTGAGGTAAAGGTTAGGATTAGAGTTAGGTGTAGCCTAACATCAATTAGCTGCATTATGTCAATTGAAGGTCCTCACAAAGATAGTAAGAGAAGTGTGCGTGTGTATGTGTACGACATGCGTGCCTGCGCTGTGTTTGTGGGTCTTCACGTGTGTGTGGGTGTGTAATGATTACCCTTCCCGATCTCTCATATCATCAGTGGTGGAATGTATTCAGTCATTGAGGAAGCTCTTTCCTGGCTTCACTCCATCTCTAGTTTGGCTTTATCGCTCCTCGGGAAACATAACCATCTCCTGCTGCTAAAGGCCTCCAATGCCAACAGGAGCTCATATTCGGTCCATGTAAACCACAAACACACAAATTACAAACACACAAATTACAAACATGAAATCAACACCAGTCTGCAGAGAAAATGTCAGCGCTGCCTGATCCTGTCCTCAGATTCCATAGCATTTACAATTTCAGACCTGATTTCCAAGTAAAGGAAGTGAAGGGAAAACTTAATTAGCTGCATTCCTGCATCTTTAGGACATATTCCAAAAGATAATGTTTGCGTAAAGATTGTCACGGAAACTTTTTCAGTGGTGTACAGGTACTACATGACAAGGAAAAGCCATTAGAAAAAAAATCTGCTTTATTTAGTAGCTAGCTAATAACAAGCTAGCTAATCATTAGCAAAAATTAGCAGATAGCAAAACTAAAAAAATCAGGACACTCAGCTACAGCTAGACAAATCACAAGGACGCTACACAAATATGACCTCTAGCAATATACTGTATTGTAGCTGAGTTTAACCTACTTACATTATATTATTAAAGAGTACATTTTAAACGAACTTGTAGTTTTCTGTTTAAAAGGAAAAGTATGTTTAATCACATAGTGTTGAGAACATCATAATATGGACACATGATAAGATCAATCATCTTTTGTTAGATTAGATTCTGCGTATTTTAGCATTTGGGGCATTAAGAGGCCATCGTACAACACCAGCATTTCCTTAGTTTTGAATGCTTTAAAATCTTATGGATCAAATCAAAAACCAGAGAGACCAATAACTTTTATTTGGAAGTTATAATATTCAAATGAGCTGAAAAGCCATCTTCTGATCTGCTGTGACATAAAATGGTAAAAGAACAGTAACTAATGCTGCAGTTGTTAAAGTGGAATCCTAAGTGATAAATCACTTCCTGGTGTGCTGTTATAGAAAAATAATCAAAGATGATGTAGTGTGAACCCTGAAGTCAGTTATTTTCCCATTACAA
Source organism: Pangasianodon hypophthalmus (assembly GCF_027358585.1). NCBI lineage: Eukaryota > Metazoa > Chordata > Actinopteri > Siluriformes > Pangasiidae > Pangasianodon > Pangasianodon hypophthalmus. The sequence continues at coordinate 5,373,336 of NC_069715.1, read as the reverse complement.
CACACGATGAAGTTTTTTATTCCTCTTACATCATAGCAATTTGCCAATGATTACAATTTTTAATTATTAAATAAAGACTTGTAATTTTTATCTGGCTATAGTTACATTTAATGTTATGGAATGTCTGTGAAACAAGTTAGTTCACTTATGTTATAGCAACTCTAAACAGTCAGCTACTGACTTTCTCTTCAAGCGAATAAGATTTAAAAAGTTAAAAAGCTCATCATTTTATCGAGAAACTGGAAAGCATAAAAACTCCTCTGTCCTGAAGACTTTCCTGTGGTGGAAAATCAACTGTTTCAAAGTGCTGACACTGGAGACTCTAGCTGGAAAAACATTTGGGACCCCCTGCACTAACAAACCTGATAATTTATCTCCATGATCCTGGTGTACAGCAAAAATACACTTAGGTCCGGAAGTATCTGGACAATGAGAGAGTTTTTGTGATTTTTCCTTTATACACCACCATAATGGATTTGAAATAAAACAATCAAGATGTGATCGAAGTGTAGACCTTCAGCTTTATTTTAAGAGGTTCCACAAAAATATGGCATTTACCATTTAGGAATTACAGCCATTTTCAACAAAGTACCTCCATTTTCAGGGGCTCAAAGGTATTTGGACAAAGTGGCATAATTGTAAATATAACCATAATTTTAATACTTGGATGAAAATCCTTTGCAGTCAATGACTGCCTGAAGTTTGGAGCCCATGTTCTCAAAACTTCTGAGTTTCCTCCCTGGAGATGCTTTGCCAGGCTTCTTCACTCTTCACTGCAGCCACCTTCAGTTGCTGCTTGTTTGTGGGTCTTTCTGCCTTCAGTCTTGTCTTCAGTAAGTGAAAAGCATGCTCTATTGGGTTGAGATAAGGCGAATGACTTGGCCATTGAAGAATATTCCATTTCTTTGCCTTCAAAAAGTCTTGAGTTGCTTTCGCAGTATGTTTAGGGTCATTATCCACCTGTACAGTGAAGCGGCATCCTATCAGTTTTGTAGCATTTGGCTGAATGTGAGCAGAGAGTATAGCCCTATACACCTCAGAATTCATCTTGCTACTTCTGTCAGCAGTCACATCATCAATAAACACCAGTGAGCCCGTTCTATTAGCAGCCATACATGCCCATGCCATAACACTGCCTCCACCATGTTTGACACATGATGTAGTATAGTTTGGATCATGAGCTGTTCCTTTCTTTCACCATACTTTTCTCTTCCCATTATTCTGGTACAAGTTAATCTTGGTTTCATCAGTCCAAAGAACATGGGAGGCTTTTTTAGATGTTTTCTGGCAAAGTCTAATCTGGCTTTCCTGTTCTTGAATGTTACCAGTGGTTTGCACCTTGTTGTAAACCCTCTGTATTTACATTCATGAAGGCGTCTCTTGATTGTAGATTTTGACAATGATACGCCTACCTTCTCCAGAGTATTCTTGACTTCTGTTGATGTTGTGAAGGGGTTTTTCTTCACCAAGGAAAGGATTCTGTGATCATCCACTTTAGTTGTCTTCCATGGTCTTCCAGGCCGTCCGATGTTGTTGAGCTCACCAGTGCTTTCTTTCTTTTTAAAAATGTACCCAACTGTTGATTTGGCCACACCTAAGGTTTTTGCTATCTCTCTTATAGATTTATGTTGTTTTTTCAGCCTAATGATGGCCTCCTTCACTTGCATTGAGATCTCCTTGGGCTTCATATTGGTAGCTCCAGTCAAACAGCTGCCAAATGCCAACTCAATACCCAATATCAACTCCAGACCTTTTATCTGCTTCATCTGTCTTGAAGTAACGAGGGAATGGACTGCACCTGGTCAATTAACTTCTTGTCAGTCAATTGTCCAAATATCTTTGAGCCCCTGAAAAGGGAGGTAATTTGCTGAAAATGGCTGTAATTCCTAAATGGTAAATGCTATATTTTTGTGGAACCTCTTAAAAGAAAGCTGAAAGTCTACACTTCGATCACATCTTGTTTGTTTTATTTCAAATCCATTGTAGTGGTGTATAAAGGCAAAATCACAAAAACTCTATCATTGTCCAAATACCTCCGGACCTAACTGTATGTTCTATATTTGAAGGTTGTTTATTATTCATTAACTGCAGTGATAAATCATTTGCGAGCTGCACTCTACAGCATGACAGTGATGAGAAGACAGCAGAGACACATCCAAAGTGAGACAACAATAGAGCATTTGAATCACTGCAGCGCTTTTTCCATGTCCGACACACGAGACGGCAGACTGCAGACTAGCCATGACGGCGCAGGAGATAATTACACGTTTATTGTGTGTGATTGTGACTTATACACAATAGTCACACGAGCTACAGGACTCGCTGTCAAACACTGAAACTCATTCAGCACTAAGATCACACTGTAAGATGTAGTCAGTAGGTGGCTCTTGAGTGATATATAAACTCATCTGACCCTTTGTAGTGTTGCTTAAACTTGTTTCACCCCTGTTTGCTGCCTCCTTAAGAGAGGAAGGCAGACCCATACCTTGTTGCTCACTTATAAGACTTACCGTACTTTCTGCTTTTGTGGACAATCTATTCCCGAGACTCAGCTTTGCTTCAGTGTAGATTTGTACCTACGAGCTGCTGTGTTCATCCCAGGACTCTTATTCACAATCTGCTCATACTGAGCATCATTTCAACACACTCAGTGCTGTTTGACTGTACAGTATAGAGTTGTGGAAGAGAAATGGTTCATATTCCCACTATCCGGTGTCACCCAGAAGAAGATGTGTTTCCTTTTGAGTCTCAAGATTTCTTTTTCTTCTTCTTCATGTCATCTCAGGGAATTTTTTTCTTCACTACTCTCACCTCTCACTTGCTCATTAATGATTTCAATCTTCATCCGGATTTCTGCAAAGCTGCTTTGTGACAGTGTCTATTGTTAAAAGATGTTGCTATACAAATAAAACTGAGTTGAATTGAATTGTAAGACTCAGCATTGACACGTCAGCTGTCAGACGATAAAGCAGCCGTCTGACATGTGAGATGATAGACAGTAGACCAGCCATGACTTCCTCTCATGACTTTTCATCACACAAGGGTATAAAGAATGGCGGATTTAACTTTGTATCCAGAACGATGTGGTTGAACAAACATCCTTGGTGAATACACACTACGGATGGTTGATATGACAATATAATATTCGTATTTTGATCATTAATTTAATCATCACTTTGTAGATAGTATCATTGACTGACTCCACTGGTGATGATTGTAATAAGATTCAGACTGGACGTTAAAATAGTTTGTTACCTGCTGATCATGGTTCTCCTTTGAATTCCTACGTTTTTTTTTTTTTTTTGTAAATCTTGAAAAAATATCTTTCAAAAGGACTGTTTGTCTTGAGCAGAGCTACTGTACTATATCTGTATTATGTAGTCAATTTTTGTCACACCTCCTTACTAGCTAGCTTGCTAATTACTAACTAGCTAGCACAGTAATGTAATAACTTGATATTAGCTGTAGCTTGCAAACCTTTTAAAAATGTTATTGTATTGCGCATGCTTAGACTCATAATTAGTTCGTTTTGCGAGTCCGATCAGGAAATTGTATCACATCACACTGAATTTCGTCACTCAACGTGACGACTGATGGACTTTCGAGCGGCTATGATGCAGTGAGCGATTTGTAAGACAATAAAGAGGTCAAATGCCTTTTCAGGGACTTGACACAGTTACAGGAATAATGCACGCATGTTTTCTCATACTTTGTTCCCATGGCAACATGACAACACTGTTGTAGCTGTACAGAAAAGGGTGTGTCTGACAGGACATGGGCTTTCCAAACATATGCATGTTAAGGGTGCATATTTGTGTGTGTGTGTGTGTGTGTGTGTGTGTGTGTTAGTGCTCTGCAATAGTAGGCCACATACTTTTGAAAATTAGTTATGCATGTGACTTTGCTGAAAGAGTTGTTTATGTCCAGGATATAATCATGACCGCAATGTTGCACTTGTGAAACATGCAGAGAATTTATATGCAGCGTACAGAAGTCATTTAACCAATCGGTATTTTATTCCCACCTGGAGGCCTGCTTTCTGTTCCAGCCCGAACATTCAACATAAAGATTTTTCTCTGATTAAATGATTCAGGTTGCTTCAAGGACAACAGGGCAAACAGGAGTGAATAACATTGTCTTTATTCTATATTCACACAGGAGTCTCACGTCATGACGAGCTGCAATGCTGCACAGTTTAACATTTTTTCAGGGTTTGAATCTAACTTCAAGTAGGAAAGTTAGGAAAGGAGAACACTAGACTGTGAAAGGCCTGTCTGGATGTGAAAGCCATTTGGAAATAGATTCCATTAGACAAAGTCTAAGTCTCTCTTTATATTGTTCTCCTGCTACAGATATACAGTATACTGATGAGGGTCAGTGGAAATAAGTGATGCCATTTCTAGATCTGAATTGTAACTGAATTAAAAATTTACCTGGATATAGTGAAATTATCCAACTTAAAAAAACACAAACAAACAAACAAAAAACCCTTGTATCTTATTTCAGTTTAAATCTTGACAAAAGAAGGTTCAGTGGTTTTGGTGAGAGGTATCTTCTCTCTGTATTTTGTCTCCCTCTGCTGGTGGAACATGACAGTCTCACTCAGAAGTATTATTATTATTATTATTATTATTATTATTATTATTATTATTATTATCATTATTATTATTATTATTATTATTATTATTATTATTATTATAACAGGTAGCACTGCCACCTCACAGCTCACTGCTATAAGACTGAATGATGATGATGATGATGATGATGATAGTGATGATGTGTTCCAGCACATGCAAAATATGACATACACAAGAATAAACATATTAATGGAAACAGAAAAGGAAACATCCCTGGCTCCCTTTCATATAAACTCTGTTCAGCTGTTTTGCAGCTACACGCTTGCAGGACAAGCAGAAGACGGGAAAAAGATGATGCTTGATGCATGACATTCATTTCACGTACAATCCTGGAGTTTTTTTTTTTTTAAAGAGAATGTCAGTATTATTTAAAGAGTTCCAAGATTATTCAAGAGTTCTGTGAAACTTCAGAAGAATTTTAGTAACATAAAAAAGGTGCAAGGTGGTGCTTAGATTATCAGCTATTATACCACAGCTCTGTCGAATTCTCGATTCTGATTGGTCAGAAGGTGTTGATTCATTTTCTGTAACAGTAGCTCTGACTGTAGTTCCAGCTGCCAGACAAATGATGTTTATATTAATGCAATTGTTCTAATACGTTATCATTTTTACCCTACAGGCTTACACGGTACAATGGATGCTTTTATAACATAAGCGATAAAGTGGATGTTCCACAACAATAAACATAACTCTAAATGGATAAAAAACACAACGTTTGATAACTGAATTAATATAAATTGTAATCAAGGGCAAATTGCTGTGGTATAAAAGGCATAAAACTTCAGGTGGTAACAATGACTCCGCTTCATGTCGAGCTGCATCACACCACCACACCACTGATTATTTTCCTATAATGGCACACCGCTAGCATGTCAGATTCTCTCCATTCACATCATTCTAACTGATTCGTACATGTACCAAATGTATGTGTTAGTTAGTGGTTTGAGATGAAGTCATCTTTTTTCTCACTGCTCTATTATTTGCTCTCTCTCCGTCACTCTAGCCCCAAAGTGAAGCTAATGTTCAGGGTTATTATAGCGCTCTGAACACTGATGGAGAGACAGCTGCATGATTTGTCCAAAGTTTCAGTACTGAAGACAGCCAGCTTCAGTTTTATGTCCTCAGTAGCTGGTTGTTGTCTCTCATTTCTGTTCGAATGACTTCTCACTGTGCCACGTCTTCACATCCGTCATGTGTTGAGCATTGTCTCGTCCTGTCCTGAACCCGAGTCTTTAAACTCCGCCTCCACCATGGAGTCTGGAGGCGTGTCCAGTAAGAAGTCTGTCCTCTTTCCAAAAACTTTGTCTTGCAGCTCGATGATGTCGTGACGGATGTCTGCCATCATCAGCAGGAGAAAGTCGAAAGATCCTGGAGGTCCCTAAAGCGCAGATGGACAGGAGGTGTGTAGGACATACATGACATAATATTTACATAAATTACCACAAATAATGATGACCACTTAAATTCCTTTATTCCTTTATTCTATTGCATTTTTATTCCACAGCAAGTCGAACGCACCACTAGGATCTGGATTTGAATGTTGTAAATTTAAACTGTTATGCTTTATTTTGAAATTGTATATCAGATTTTGAAGCCGAATTACTATCTGTACCCTTGCATCCAATATTAATGCCATTTTTATCTGTAAGAAAAAATATATAAAAATAAGTGTAAATAAATAATAAATATTCAAATCAGGTATATGAAGTTTAACTCCAATTGGTTTCTGATTTTTCAGACACTCTGCATTATTAATAGCACACTAATAATAGTGTACAAATAGTACAATAGTAATATTAATATCATTATTTGTAATGATGTATATTAATTTGTATGAGTCTTTTGGTATTAGGCTTTAAAACTAAATTCTGCTTGGTTAAATGAAATGTACAAAATTCAAAGGTAAAAATTTTGCATTTCAATTTCAGTTAATCAAATTTGGATTAAACAAATGTCAATTTCAGTTAATCCAATTTAGACGTTACATCTTTGTAAAACTCGTTTATGGCCCGTTTCAGCAACCCATGATATATATAGTACTGTGCAAAAGTCTTAGGCACATGTAAAGCAAAGATGCTTTCAGAAATGAAATGTTTCTGCATAACTAAATCTACTACAAAGATCAGAATACAGTAATAAATTAAAGAAAGTCAGTATTTAGCGTGACAACCCTTCACCGTTTAAAAAAGTGTCAGTAGTCTCAGGTACAGTTTGTGCATTTTTTAAGGAAATTGGCTAACCAAACCATTTTTTAAAATTTTCTAACTAAGATTTTCTTACCATCTTGGAGAATCTTACACAGTTCTTCTGTCAGACTCGGTTTTGTTTTTGTAGTTTGTTACGTAATATATTACTTTCTTTAATGACATACATACAACAACATTTTTCTGTAACATTTAATTTTTTGTTGGAAAAGTAATCTCCAGTATTTTTATTGACCATGGATCTGAAACTGTAATTTAAATTTATGTGCTATATTTTATAAACATTTGTTTATTAGTGTCTGTGTGTATTTGCTGAACTGATTTAATTACAAATGGTCCTTTACACCTGATCTGCTCATTAGTTTGGGAGAGAACTATTATGGTGAATCTGATCCATGCTTTTTGGTCATGTTTTACTCCTACATTAAACTTGTAAACTCACCGGTGGTCCTCTGGGTCCAGGAGAACCTTTTTCACCCTGTACAGACAAAAACACATCAGCACTCAGTTATAAAGGATCTAAAGCTAAACCGGTACTACATACAGCATGTGGAAACTGGCACAAGGCATACAAGGTATCAAATAAACATCTGTTTTATTTCAGGCATTAAGACATACATATATACACATGCACAAGTGTATTCTTTGTCTCACACGCATGCGCACACACACACACACACACACACACACCTTAAGCCCATCTCTTCCAGGTGCTCCCGGTGGTCCCTGAGGAAACAGTTGCATGTAAGATTTAATGAGATCCAAAAAAATGGTACTAAAGTTTGTGTGTGTGTGTGTGTGTGTGTGTGTGTGTGTGTATGTGGCAGTAAGTGCTCACCACTGGTCCTCTGCGTCCCCTCTTAACATGCTCCAGGTCCGGCTGCGGACCCATAGGGCCCATGTCACCCCTTGGTCCCTGAGGGCCTGGATTACCAATGGATCCAGGTTCTCCTTTCTGTCCTGGAGGTCCTGATACTCAGAGAAATGAAAGCTTAAACTTGGAATGGAAAATGGAATAAACACCAGTGTTGAATATTACTGTGTGTACATAGTTGTGAGCAGATTTGTTGTGAGGTGTGTGTGTGTGTGTGTGTGTGTGTGTGTGTGTTTACCTGGCAGGCCTGGGGGTCCAGGCACCCCTGGAGGACCATACATGATGTGGGGATCATGATTTTTCCCTACTCTACCAGGAAGTGGCTTTTCACTGCTGTTAGCTAAATCAGGTGAGATCACCTAAACACACACACACACACACACACACACACATACACACACACATTTGGTAATTTAGTAAACCACAGTGCTGCTGAATTCTCAATTCTGATTCATCAGAAGGCAGAAGGTGTTGATTCATTTTCTGTAACAGCAGCTCTGACAATAATGCAGCTGCACCTGTCCAGTGGAATGTGTGTGTTTTAGCTGTCTAACAGAGTATGCGTATGTGTATTAGCTGTCCAGAGGAGTGTGTGTGTGTGTGTGTGTGTGTTACCTGTCCAGTAGAGTGTGCGTGTCCCAGGCGGAGTTTGAGCTGCTGTAGGCTGGTCCTCATGTTCATGATGTCCAGACAGGTGAGAGAGCACGAACCAGCGCTCATCTGAGTATCAGACTTCCCTGCAGAGTGTGAGAGAGAGACTGCACACACACACACACACACACACACACACACACACACACACACACACACATCAAAAGGTCAAATAAAATGTACAAGGTGGAGTTTACATAATGCTTGCTTATCAGTAAGCCAAAAATAAAAATAAATCTATTGGCTGTTTTAGATTTTTATTTTTCATTTCATTGTCCTAACAAAAGAAAACATGCACACACACACATACACACACACAAACACACACACAAACACACGTTTGTGTGCAGGTATGCAGGAGTGCTGGTCTGCAGCCAGTGTGTATCCTGCACTGCAATGACACCGGAAACTGCCAGGTGTGTTTTCACACACATGCTCACACAGCGTCCCATTAGACTCCTCACACTCGTCTACATCTGAGAGAAAGAGAGAGAGAGAGAGAGAGAGAGAGAGATAGACCGGAGTCAGACTCAGTTAGGAGGTTTGACCCAAAGTCAAAACTTTACGAAAATTTACATTAGAAATCTTTTAATAATATAGATTTGATTTGATTTATAGATTTATTGAGCTATTTTATGAACGAACCTCATTTTCAAGCTGGATATGAATGGATTTATTCGTAAATGCTCGTAAATCATTCGTATGAGCATTTACACAAGTAACTTGTTATTCATGAAAATCCTGTAAATTCGGAAAATCTTTCATATTGTGCATACATTTACATATAAGAAGACTAAGTAATATAAACCACGACTTGATCGACTTCAGATCATATAAAATGCATTGATTACTGCATGTTTACATCTGGAATATACTGTCGAGTTTAAATTGCTTATTATTATTATTACATTTACAGCGTTTATCAGTTCTACAAAGCACTTCTATCCAGAATGACTAATAGAAATACTTTGGAGTCTCTGTCAAAAGCACATCCTCATGCTAGTTCACTGGGTCAGGGACTCAGCGTACCGTCCAGAACATTTTGTGAAAAGCAGTGGCTTTATATTATTGCCATTAACTAAAGAATATGAAAAACAAAGAAAGCAATAAATTAAGACAAAAAACTAATCATTCAGTTATGATAAATAAACGGAGGTCTGTGCATAGCTGTAAACCATAAACAAATGCCTCAGCTGACGGAAGATATAGCGCTCACTTTTTATTATTAATATTAAATATTATTACATTTTTTTACTGGCATAGAAATGAGTCAAAATAACTTCCACTTCTGTTTTTCAGGCTTTATGCTGATCATTTATTTTCGTGCTCCCAGCTATCTGTGCTTTTACCTTTTATGGAGTTTTGTGGGTGTCACTACATGCAAATGACCTGTGTCAGGAATGAAGAAACAAATGTCTCCTCAAAGAAAACTTCAACATAACAGCAATTACATATATATTTTTTAATACATTTATGTGGAGAGTCCACCATACACCTTCCTGTGTAAGTTGTTACTATAGAAACTATAATGCATTATATAAAACTGTAATTTGTAGCTGCACTATTCAAGAGTATTGCGTATTCAAGAGTGCTGTGTTATAGTGTAATAATTTAATAAGCTACTTTACAACAGAATGAGACAGAATTGAAACACACACCTAAGCAGTACGGGTGGAGGTGCTGCCGGTGCCTTGCCCGGTCGAAGCGGTAGCCACTGTAACATGTACACACCACCCGGCCGAAGTTATCCATACACTGCTGCTCACACGGAGACCCCGCACACACGTCTACACCTAAATACACACAGCAACACACACATACAGTACATACAGTATATCTGTTCATATCTATATACAGTATTTACGATAGCAAATATAATCTGGTGGCCCCCTGGTGCTCATGAAGGGCATTGCGACCTGATACAATACTGAAAGTATTTTATTTAAAAGGTCAAATGATCAAATAATACAATGAAACAAACTAATGACATTTAGTAAATAAGTTTAATAACTGCAAAATGTGTGAATTTGAAAAGGTGAGGAGAATGAAAGAGCAGGATTTTACCTACTTTCTGGTACACACTGACCCATGACGAACCTGAAACCTTTACAGCACTTCCTCCTGACAGAGTGAGAGACAGAGAGAGAGAGAGAGAGAGAGAGAGAGGGAAGAAGGGATGAACATCTGCTCTTCAGCTCGTGTTCATGTTGGCCAGGTGCTCGGAGCCTGAGTTCAGAGATTAATTCAATACAATTCTGTTTCTGCACTATGACGCACAATATCCCCCTAATTAACGCGCTGTTCTTTGGAACAAATCGTTCCTCCCTAATTACACTGAATTATCTGACAGTGTGTGCATGGGATATGATCAGTATGAGTATAATTCTCAGAGATAATAAATAACAACATTAGTATTTACATTAGCAGTAGAGAACAAGCATCCTGGGTTCAGCTGTTTCAGAACTAAATTTTTCAGGAATCTACAAAGGAAGGAAAGAAAGAAAGAAAGAAAGAAAGAAAGAAATGTTTAAGCTTAACAATTCTCTCATTGCATGTGTTATTCATTTTAGCTCACTGTCATAAAGAGTGCCAATACTTTTGGATTTGACTGTTTTATGACACAGATGAATGATTACTACATTATTACAAACTTTGGGATTGGAATGGAGTGAGTTTCCTCTTACAGGGTTTCCCTGAAAATACCTTTATTCTTCTCTCTCTCTCTCTCTCTCTCTCTCTCTCTCTCTTTCTCTCGCTTTCTGTGTCTCTCTCCCTGTCTCTCTCTATCTCTCTCTCACTGTCTAGCTCTCAATCTAACTCTCTCTCTTTCTGTCTATCTCGCCCTTTCTCTCTCACACATTCTCTCTTCAACTTGCATCAATTAATATTCCTAATAATTCCCATAGAAGGAAGAACAGTGCCATCATGTGGATGTTTGTGTGTGTGTGTGTGTGTGTGTGTGTGTGTGTGTGTTTGTGTGTGTGTGTGTATGTGTGTGTTTTGCTGCACTCTGGACAAACAGCCCCTCTGTCTAATCCACACTCCGTCTCTGCCAGAGGTCTTTACAGCAGGAGGACGAATGAACAACAGATGTGTGACTCTTCTCTAAGCAGACAGGAACAGAGGCTCTAATGCTCTCTCTCTCTCCCTCTCTCTCTCTTTCTCTCTCTGTGTGTGTGTGTGTGTGTGTGTGTGTGTGTCCACAAATACATTAGGACCCTCATTATAAGCTTGTGTTAAATGGATTCTATGTCCATTTGACTCCAGTTTGTCTCTGTGTGTGTGACATACACTTTGTTTATTGAGCACGAACAGTTTAACCCTCAGCGCAGCTCATGCACTTCACACACCTCACACACACTCTGCCCTGTTAACGAGATCTCCAGTGCTATCGATAAGCCTCACTAACAAGCTCAGCTCAAATGTTAAGTCTAGTTAACCTGCAATGACCCTTGTTTAGGCCCCACATGCACACACACACACACACACACACACACACACACGCACACACACGGCATTCAGCATGTTACACAGTCCAGAAAGGCCATATCAGTTTACACACTTATCCGCTAACAAGGGGGGATTTTCTGTGAATGCAGGTTTGATTTATTTGCTCATTAACAGCTGGAATGTGGACTAATATTCATAATGATCTCTTGTCCCATTCTTTGTGTGTGTGTGTGTGTGTGTGTGTGTGAACAAAAGTTATATTCTCCATGTAGGGTCATTCTGTCATAATGCATGACGTATTCCATATAAACAGCACTGAAAAGGAGCAGGACTCAGTCGCTGGGTTGCCAGATTGAAAAAACAAAATGTTTGTGTGTACAATAAGTCTGTGGAGCTAAACGGACCTAAACATTAAATTTCTTATTTAACACTGAGTTTTTTTTATATATATTTCTATAAACTGTTGTCACTTTTTACTTCCAGCCTAACTGATGTGTATTTAGATAATTCAGTTGTTTTGCCTGTGCTAGTGAGCAACAAGTTCAAACTCCACACCTACAGACAAACAGTGTTGAGCAACACCTTTAATCTTCATCTATTGTCTGTTTCATGTGACGTTTCTCTGTTTTATGACCGTGCCGCCATATTTATGACCAAAAGATTCTGGACTTTCTGACTTGCATCAATAAGCGTGCTGTGTAGAGGGAGAAAATAGCTGTTGAAAAAATAAAGATAATCAATTTTACTCCATTCTAGACCATAAAGATGATTTTTTAGCATCAATCACATGAGAAGATTGGATAGCAACAGAACACTCAGTTAAGCTGGCTGGGGAGTTGTATATATGATAACATTTGCTAGGTGGCTATAGCAACACACACTATGCTATTGTGTAGAGGTTTTATAGTTAATGTTGTTGTTTGTCACCAGTGACCATATTTACATATCTACTTCAGCTACACAAGTAATGTCACCACAAACTTTTGTTTCTAATTTATAAAGCTTTATAAAGTGATATTGATGTTTACTTGTCTGACTGGAGAGAACAAAGTGCCTTTCAAGTGCCACAGCTTCGTACGTAACTTATGTTATACCTATATTTCCGCAAATTCTTTTTCCTTGGCTCAAACCCAATGATCAACATTTTTGTAGGTATTGCTTCTACAATATTTTTGAACTTTCCATCATTGCTTTCTTGACAATGGTCCTAAATTACGGTCAAAATATTAGGAAAAGGTCATGTGACTGAAAAAGGTTAATACTGCATGATTGCACTATGCCTCAAGTATATGTATGTAAATTTGACTGGGTTGCCAGATTATAGGAGAAAAAGCCTAAAGCAAATATGTATGATCAGTTTTGAAGTTTCTCATACTTTAAAGAGCAACTCCAGTGGATTTTTTTCCCTGTTTTAATGACCCTGTGTTTAAACAACATCGTCACCGACCGCCATGTTGTAATCACAAAGGTGTGGTTGGGGTGAGGGGGGGAGGTCACCTACAGAGATACACTCAATGTAATGGATTCACCTGTAGAACTTGTAAAGCGGTGTATATTTTGGACATTTTCACTGTTCAAATATTCAAATCGTTGACAGACAAAATGAGCAAGTCTGTTATTTCCCAGAATTTCATCATGATATTTTAAATCCTTTGTGTTTTCTGCACCCTCGACAAAACCTAACGGCTGTTCAGCCTGCGTTGTCTCTTTCACATATTTGGCTCTGCGTGTGTTTAAATACCAGGCGATGGAGTGCTGATGGAATACTAATGGAATTAAACACTTGTTGATGCAGTCTAAGCAGCATGGCTTTAATAAACCACCTTGAGTCGCAGGCAGAGTGAATTAAAAAGCTTAAACTGTGCAATAGGCGAAATCAACTTCACAGCTCCATTTCTGCATGGATTCGGATTCATTTTTGTTGTTTGGTGTTAAACTCTGGATGATGTTATACGTGTTTGAAGGAATTTTACTCTACACTGAATGCTGAATCAGCACAATCAGGAAACAAAGCAAATTTTTAGACCAATCCAAAAAACTGAAATTAAAACATTCAAACACTGGACAGAAAAAATACTGTAGCTTTAAAGAAGCCTGATCAAACCAGAGCTGTGTTATTGTTCAGAGTTTTTGAAGCTCCCTTGGTGAACGAGGTCGACCCTCGTGGTTGTTATGGCGATAGAGTCGGAAACTGAGAAAAGATCTAGAGAGACGTTTCTTTCAACCATCACAGCCAAAGGTCAATGACCTACAAACACACAAGGACAAGAGGGTGACTGTGTGTGAGAGACACAGGGAAAGACAACGATAGCGTACTCATCCTGCTTCTGTGGCTAAGCACTCACATGTGTGTGTGTGTGTGTGTGTTTGTGTATGAAGCCCTTTTCTATGTTTATTTATTCTGCCAGCTCACTTCCAGGGGTCAATCCCATGGGAGCCATGAGAAAGAGGATCCATGGCCCAGAGAGAAAGCTTTTTACTACACAACCCCCTCCACTTTCACTGTCTCCATCCATCCATCTATCCATCCATACATCCATCCATGTATCTGTCAATGCATCTATCTATCTATATAACTAGACAGATAGGTAGATAGCTACCTGCCTGTCTATCTATCTATCTATCTATCTATCTATCTATCTATTTTTCTTTATATCTTTCTTGCTTATTCTTTATCAAACTCAATTTTGCCTTTCTAACACTTGCTAAATTAGCTAGCTGACTAGCCTAGCACACAGGTTCTGTAGCTCATTAGTAGACTTTCCCTGAATCAGTTTTTCATTTGTTTTTTTTTTACTTTGTTTTGAATGAGAAAAAATTAGAAGAATTTAGCACTGTGTAAACAAATTTGTTCCTAATAGGAACAATCAGAACCATCGAAGATGAGTTTACTCATAACGCTTTTGAGTTTATTGTTACTTTGGGAAAAGAAAATCTTGCCTGGAGCATGATTTAGCACCTTATTCTCTAGTTTAGCTTTGCTAAACAAACACTCAGTTGAATTCAAGTTCCAGGAAGAATGAATTTAAAGGTTTTAGATGTAATAAATTGTGCTTTTAATGTTGCAGGTTTATTCAAAGATTCATTTTACGGCTTCACTTTTATGGTGTGGTTTGTAAAAGGTTGCACAAACATCTGTAGGCAATCAGCTGTCCTTACAGTGTAAGAGTTATATTTTGCAATAACAGCTGGAGCTGGTATTTCCACTCAGACACTGCATTTTGTAATAATCAGTAACCCTTTATACATCATAACTAAAACAAGATCACTTAGGCATGCTGACAGAAGTCACAGAAAGAGCTGAACTCGGCTACTGGGAGTTTAAGAACAGTGTCTGGATGTGACAGACTTTTCTAGAACAGGGGCCATGGTGGCTCAATGGTTATCGTCAATGGGTTACAATTCAGTTCAGATTTATTTGTGTAGAGCTTTTAGCAGTTGTCACAAAGCAGCTTTATAGAAATCTGGATCCCTATAGAACAAGCCAGAGGTGACGTGAAGAATAATTCTTCAGAGGAACCAGTCTCAAAAGGGAACTCATCCTCCCTGAGTGACAGCAGATAGTGGAATTATAAATTATTACTCTTTTATGACTGTATACTACAAAGTCAAACAGCACTAAGTGTGCTGAAAGGATGTTCATTATGAACACCATGGTCTTTATGATTGCATCAGAAGTTCTTGGGTAGAAGTCTAGGGTTTCCAGGTGAGATTATTCACTAAAGCAAGGCTGAGACTGTTTTTCTGACGTACAGCTCTAGCATGTAGAGCCATCCACAACACCAGAAAGTGCGTGACAAGTTAAGAAGCTCCTGTAGGTTTAAATCCCAGGACTGTCACAGAGCCACTGTTGGCCCAGGTCCACTACCTCTCAGCTGTTCTGCTCTGTGTTTGGCTTGGTAATTGAAACTCACTTTGGATACAAATGTCTGTGAAACAAATAAATGTAAATGCAAACTGGGGCTAGAATTTTTCTGTGTGTGTTATACCAGTTTTGGCGTTCTTTGTAGATTATAACTTGTCACATTCTTTGAAAGGACTGCAGTAAAATTTTGCTTGAATTCTATAGCAGACTGTGTGATGTTCTCCATGTCAAATTATATAATGAAGATTCTCTATTAGTAGCTCTATGTTCATGGTCATAAGCAGCTATGAGGACACCGAGGTCAGGACCTTGGTAATTTCAAAAGCAGAGCATCTAGAGCATCTGTCAAATACACAAACAGTGACATATTAATGTAGTGGCACAATGGAACCTACTATGCAGAAAAACTGTAACACCAAAATATTTAATTCATTAAAATTAAACCGTCTAACTTGAGCCACAGAAGTTTATCTAAAGAATGGAAGTATAAAATAAGAGAATAATTAGAAATTAGCAGTTGGTATAGTCCACGTTTGACATTGCGGTATATTAAATAGGGAAGTGGGTCACATTTTTGCAGCGTGGACTTCACTAAATTTGATCCTGGTTACAGCCCTGACTGTGATTAATGAAAAGTACTACTTTGTGCTTACGTCATCAATAAGGCAATAAGGATATTTTCATGTTCATTAGCATGTTTTGTTTATGTTTTGCCATTGCCATGTGAAAAAATGGGAAAATCAGAAAAAGATTTCCTGAATGTCTGGAAAATGACCAATTACAGTAGAAAGCAGTGTTGCTGTGCAGGTTTGCCTCGGTAATCCTTATCTAAAAATAAGATTAGGAAAAACATAACACATGTTAATCGTGTAAGATAAAGAGAACAAATCAGAATCAGCTCCAATCCTGACAGACAGCTGCAAGCTGAGGCTACGACCTTGCCATCCTGCTGTCAGTGGAATGTGACCCCCATCAGAACACACACACGATGGATAGAGAGGGAGATGGATGGATGAAGGGATTGGGAGATTAGGATCAAAGAAAGAGCAGCACACCAAAGAGAGATGAGAGTGTGCATTTGTTCTGAGTGGAATTAACGAGAGTTTTCCCCACGGACACGGAAAGAGAAAGTCCAAACTAATGACTAATCAACTAGGGGGATGTTTGAGTTCCTTAACGACAGATCAGTGACACACACACAAACATCACACACGCTTCTATCTTTATATGTAGTGAAAATGAATTTATAGATTTCTGACAGTCTGTTTTCCATTAAACAGATTAACCGACTACTGATAAGATATGAAATGTAGGGACACTCACATGCTGTAAAAACACATTTTTAACTTTTTACATTTAAGATATGTTGTGTAGAATCCCTCAAATGTTCCTCTTAGATAAGGAATTAGGAAAATAGAAACATCTTGTAGGAGTTTTTTTAGGAAAAGTTAATTCTCCCTTTCACAAAAATAACTATTTATAAATTAATAACTAAAGTGAACATTAATTCCTAATTTATATTCTTAAGGGTTTAAATAGGAATAATACATTAAAAATGAACAATATGGAAAACAAGAAAAGAAGACTTAATAAAAAACATCATTCTAACAAAATAAATCCTCCATCTGCTGTGAAAAACAAAGAATATGGGAGTAATAATGTACTTGTATCTGATGTTACTCACTGTACTCACTACCACTACGTACAGTGCGATGCATAAGTATTCACCCCGCTTGAACTGCTTAATAAATCTTCTATCATTTCAGCTTTGGTGTAATGTAGTACAAAAATCTAAAGCACTGGAACAGGAAGAATGATGTTTGCTCAATTGGTAAAGGCAACACATATGGGGAGAATTATAATGCTAGAAAAATTGATGCAAAAACCCCCCAACAATACACAGACTCAGTGGAATTAATATAGTGCATTTTAGCATTCAGGACTGAGCCAAAGTTAAACGTTCAGAGACAAGCTTTGGCTTTGGCTTGTTGTGGATCTGGACAACGGGGCAGAGTCATCCTAGGGAACAAGCCTAAATATTATGAAACACCTACAGACAAATGACTTTTGGTATCTGATGAAGATTGCAAATGAATAAGCATGTGTGCGCGCACACACACACACACACGCACACATACGCACACACACACGCACATGGTCTTTATTTCAACACCACACCGGATTCAGCCCTAAATAACTCAGTGATCGATCTAGCAGTGACAGTGAGACAGGCTTGGTGGGAAGAAACTTGAGCAGATAAGGAGTGGCCGTAAGAGAATTATTTAGAGTGACAGCTCTAGCAAAGAGTGTGTGAGTGTATGTACATGTTTAAAATTTAAAAAGAAAAGAGATTTTGGCAATAATTTCATCAACTGTTCAACACTTCAGTAATTCAATGATGAGAAAACTCTGGGTCTACATGAGTCAGGAGCACTCTGAACTCTGGAAATCTGATTTTATGATTATGATTTGAGTCTTCAGGGAATTGTTCCTGCAGAAGTTTTTCCGTGTTCTTCAGGACAATGAACTTTGCACTTTGCCGTTAAGTACCATGATACACTGTGTTTTTGTCTTATTAACATCAAGACAAAGACTTTGAACGATTGTTTGTGGGTGCAAATGATAACAAGAAGGTATGTGTTTTGTGGATGTTCCAAAACAATAAATGTAACAATAAATGGACAAAAAGTGCAATGTGTCATAATTTAATAAATAAAAAAATTTAGACGTGCTTTTATTGCAAAATGATCAACTGCAGGGTCTCATGTCACATCACACAAAGCTGTCATTGATTATTTTCTTATACCAGCACACCCCTGAATTGTTTTATTCCTTATCAGTTAATCAGCCAATCCATTTCTAATGTGAGGATTTGTTCTTTATGGCAACAATTTAACAGGGATGCGAGTGGACATGCATGTTTTGGAGCATTTTGAAATTACATATTCATAAAATCTAAATTTTTTGATAATGCCTTCTCTAATGACAACTGTGTTGTGCTATCATGTCAAAACATTTATTATTCAATATACTTTCAATATATTCATTTTTTTCCTGGCATTTGTCGCATTTTACAGTGTAAAAGAAATCCATACAACACCATCATTAATGAGGAAATTTAAAAGAACAGCAGTTTAACAAATAATAGTCCTTAACAGCAATGAATAAAGAGTCTGGAACGCCTAAATAAAGCAAAACAAACGTTTGAGGCTTCGCTTTGAGATTTCATGCTCTTTCAGTGAGTTTTACTCTCACAGTGCTCATTAGCAGCCTGGTGTCAGATTATACTGTCAACATATAAAATAAAATAAAGGAAAAATAAAGTGATGTGAGTGGCAGTAATTATGGAGGGAGATTAGGAGAATCAGACATGTAGTTGCTGAAAATCTCCCATTTCACTCAAAACCTTTTCATCTCACCTCGATACGTCTCTCCATATCACTTACGGAGCCCTGATCACCCTGCGACATGAGACACCCCGTAAACCCACATAAAAGTCAGAGGGTGCGACCACTAGCAGCTTCTCTCTGCTACCCATTTCCTGTGTGGAGCCCTTTACAGCAGCGGCTCCTGGTTTTACACAACCTCCCCCTGCCAGGGGCAACTTCACTTCATCTGGATCAAACATCACGCATTACTCAGGGGGAGTTTTCCACAGGAAACACACCGTCATATATGCCTGATGCATGACGAGACAGAGAGAGAGAGAGAGAGAGAGAGCATGAGAGACAGAGGCAGAGGGAGTCTTAGTAATACCCCCTTTGGCAGACATCACTGCTTGCAAACAGTGTTTATACTCTACTTTTGCCGATTGTTTCTAGTTCTGAGATATTCTTGGGTAATCTTGCATGCACAGCATGTTTAAGATTTACACACAGATTTTCAGTGATGGTCAAGTCAGGGGTCAGTAAGGCCCATTCCAAAAGCTTCAGCTCACATTTCCTGAAGTAGTCCATGGTAGATTTTGAGGAATGTTTTGGATCATTGACCTGCTCTCAAATCCAGCCCCTTTTCCACTTCACTTTCTTGACTGATTGTGGCACATTTGCTTCCATAATTTGCTGATATTTACTGGAATCCATTCTTCCATCTACCTGTGCAATGTTTCCTGTGCCACTGGCTGCCACACAACCCCAAAGCATAACACATCCACCCACATGCTTAACAGTTCATCAAATGCTGCTCCTTTTTTTCATCAAACAAACTTTTGGTGATTGTGGCCAAATAGTTCAATTTTTTATTTCATCAGTTCAAAATGCTTGTTTCCAAAATGCCTCTGGCTTTCCTAGACGTTGTTTTGCATACTTCAGACATTGACTTTTGTGATGAAGTAAGGTTTCCTTCTGATGACTCTTCCATGCAGATCATATTTGTCCAAGTAACTCTGCACAGTAGATGTGCACCACTACTCTTGTGTCAGCTAAACCTTCCTGCAGGTCTTTAGTGTTGTTTTTTGGGGGATTTGCTTCGCCTTTCTGTCCAGTACACCACCAGTTATATGTGAGAATTTTCTTAGTCTTTCAACAGTTGCCTTGATCTCCACAGTTCCCCTGAACTGCCATTTCTTAATGACATTTTCAGACAGTGGGAAATTGTGAGTTGGAACCACTCTGATAACTTTTTATAGCTTTCCCCTTCATTGTAGGCATCAATTGGCTTTATTTTCAGATCCAGAGAGGAAGCCCATGGTTGTTAGCACAAATCAACAAAATATGTAATTTGGCCAGGGTGTCCAAACCTTTGCAAACAAAGTGTGTGTGTGTGTGTGTGTGTTGGGTTCTTCCTTTTTCCCTGTTTAGAATCATATGGCACCAAATAGTAGGATCACAGAGTGCAATCTGAAACCTGTCAAGCCATAAATCCCCAATGCATCGACACCAACCCTCCCTTCCCCTCGCCCACACACACACACACACACACACATTCTCACACATACACACACTTTAAACAGAAAAGTCTGGGTTTCATCTCCTCACTTCATTAATGATTCACAAACAGACAATTCAAAGTCTTACTATCGCAGGCTAAAACGTAGATCATTGCGACCCTAAGGATCCACCAGATTTTTTCTGAGAATAAAATTGGCTACAATACTTCAGTCCTTTTTCACTCACACTCTCTCTCACAGCACAAACAACTGAATTACTGGCTGAATATATAAACAAAAACGCATTCTCTCATTTCTACTTGGGTTAAACATCATTCATGTCCAAATTTTCCATTTGTATACACATCCATTATCTTGGATAAGAATTAAACTGTAAGACAGGAGTGTATGGCACAGAGACAGGTGCCTTCTGAGCCCATGCTGTGATAAACGATGCAGTAAAATACCCGGCCCAGGACTCAGGACATAAGAGGATTACTCATACAAAGATAACACAACAATAAATGTCAGAGTGATGAAAGAATTACAGGTAATATACAACAGGATAATAAATTAAAGAGTACATGCCATTAGGACTGTGCTTTAGCTGGATAGTAGTGCGTTTAAAAAGCTTAATATTTAGCTATAATAGCTTGTCAGTTTGTGTTGCCAGATGCATTAATCATTTTTATGCTTTTTATGCATTAATCAGAAGTCAGTTCTTCCGAAATACTATCATACAAGCATGATTTAACCTACAAATAAATAAATAAATAAAAAGAAGAAACAATTTAAGATACAAAAGAAGAAACATGGTTTAAACATTCATTTTCATTTGTTTGGAAAGCACAAGCTATAGAGAGTGCAGTTATTGTCTATCAATAGACAACCTTAACAAGCCATAGCAACAGCTATATAATATTAACATTAGCTAGTGTGGGTGGGGAATAGAAAGAGTTTGGTATTGTCAAATCACGTAGTTATGAATGAGCAAAATGCATACAAAGCATCTATTTTTAAGTGCTATTATATGTGAGATAACTCCAATATCGTAAATAAAATTAATTTATTTTATTAAATTGCAGTGCTTAGTTGAGTTTTATCACTTCTATTTTGCCATGTATGTATTGATATTGATTGTTCTTGACCTATGGAAGTGTGTGTTGGTGATACACTGCATGGTAAAGGCACTCTAAACGTCAAATTCTCCCTTACTGCCATATTCTCTGATATCTCTCTCACACACACAGGCGCTGATTGACTAACAGCACTTGCAAAGCCTGGGAAAGACACAATATTCAAGTAAAGTTCAGAAAGTATGGATGACAAAGAAAGTCCACCAAGAGACTAAAATAATAACTAATAATAACTCACAGTAATAAGTCATCATTTTAGGAAACTTTCTAATTATTTTAATAGGGCATAATTTTGGTAAGCATTTTCATTATTAAGACTTAGTAGATGGTTTTAGTTTGTTTCTAACTGGCAGAAACAGGTTTCTGCAAATATAATACCTGCCCTTTTGTTGTACAAATTTGCACACACAATCTGAAAATGAATGAATTTACACTGATGCCTCCTGGTATTTGCATCATTAGGTAGAAACACACCAAATTCCATATTCAGGCAAATGTGCAAAAAAGGCAAAACATGATTTTGTGTTTTTAAAACAAAAACTATTAATAAATCAGCCGGGTCACCAAGTGAAGAAACGTCTGTTTCACTTGAATCTGTTCATCTTCAGCACAGTGTAAATTAAACAGCTCATCAGTCCTTTCAGTCCTGCTATATATGTTTAACCACAGAGGGATAGATGGCCCAAATAGATTCATCATCTCTGTTTTCATTCAGAGATCTGGGTGCTTTATTTGTTCCTTCTGTGAGGTTTCTGGAAGATATTGTTGGCTACAAGCACTGCCAGAGTTTAAACATCACTCTGTCAAGCTGCTGAGTTTCACGCAACTCTAATTGAAACAAGATTCAAGAGTCTCTAGTCAAACCATAGCAGTCTACTGCTTACGAGAGAGTCAAAGTGAAAGAAGTGGAAAACAACCACAAGTAGAACTAAAAGTGGTGATCTGCGGGCTCCAAGCACCGTTCCCTAGTAGTTCCCCAGTGGCCAGTTCCTGCAAATTTGCATATAACACAAAAGAGATGACAGATGAACGTACTGTTCAAGTTGCGTGACAGTGGAACAATGCTGAACCTGTCAAATGCATGCCGAAAGCTGATTGTCTGATGGCAGCCATGTATTTGAAGCAATCAATTTAGCATTTGAATAGTATGTACGGATTAGGAGAAATACACAATACACCCAATTTCAGCTTAATCAGACTTACAGGTTCAAAGAAACAGTTATTGTAATATAATCTCTCTCCCTGTGGATGACTGCATCCCAGACTTTGCACATGTTCTCAGACACTTGTCCTGAAATGGCTTTCAAATTTTGTGTGAAACCAAGCAACCAGTCATGAGAAGAAGAAGAAGAAGAAGAACAAAAACAACAGGTTTCCAATCAACAGTGCTTGGACCCCTAAAAATGCCCCCCACCGCACATGCTCTTAATCCACAGAAGACAATTGGATTAAATGATATACACACCGTGTTGGAGTTAACCCTGACGGTAAACAGATGCTTCTCTCAGCCATACTCCTACATCTCTGCTCAATATTCACTAATGTAGCACTTGGACTGAAGCAGAGATGAAGGTTTGATGGCATGAGAGAAATAAATGAGGTCGTGGCTTCGAGGCGCCTGTTTTTGCTCTTGACTCTGAAATGGGATTTGTCACAGATGGCATCTGGAGCTTGAAATATCAACAGTCTGTTTAAGTCGACTTCAATGCAGTCATATACACTTAAGAGCAGGATATAATCTTGGCTGTAAACTTGGACAACAGGAATTACTTTTTGGTAACACTAAACATCACACAAGACTAGTATTTATAGTGCTACATGACAGCAACATAAGCTACATAAGCTTCAATAACAACTGACATAAAACTACATAATATTTTATAAAGGCTAACATGAATCAGCCCAGACAACCTAATTACACACCTTTATGTCATCAAAAACCTATGTCCTTTGACACAAACAAAAAGTTGACACAGGAGTCTTACAGGATTAACTTCTTATATGTAAAAATTGAACAATAAATGTTGTGACACCTTAAAGAATTTGACTGAATCTCAATGTTTATTCTCACATCTCTAATTTAACTAAACCCATTTCCAGTATTGAGATGTCTGTATTTCAAACCAAGTAGCTTGTGATCAGTTAAATAATTTTATAGACAGACTTTATGGACCGCTAATATATGCTATATATCATTTTCTTAACTCCTACATATATAACACATATATAATTTTTTATATATTTTTATTAGCCCAATTTACTCTCATTGGCCACTTCTTGCAAAGTTGCATAGAACACTAAAGAGACCACAAGTTTCATGATAGTAGCTCAATGTTAAGCCTGTCAAATGCATGCTGAAATCTGACTGGCTAATGGCTAAAAGGAAGAAGAGGCAATGTACCAAATTTCAGCTTGATAGACTGACTGTTCCTGAGAAACACTTCTTTGAAGTTAACTCCTCTCCCAATGGATGGCCAAAACTTTAGAGATGTCCTCAAAATGTTGTCAGGTTGAGATTTTCCTAGTCGGACCAAACGATTTTCTCACCTAACCATTGCTTGAAAATCTTTAACCTCTTTAACTCTCAGGGCCCATATCTATGTCCAGATTTCTATTTTTCACTCTGGTGTCATATTAAGTTCACTGTAGATACTGAAAAATAAGGTGGAATGTGAAGGGCTTTAGACATTTGTGGGGAAAAAAATCTATTTAAAATGGTATAGGCTACTAAGTAACATGACTCATTTATGTCCAAATCTTCAAGACTCTTTCACACGCTTTTATTAAAGAAAGTTCCAACTATAAAGTGATCCCTATATTAATCATACAATAATAAGTCTTATGTCACTTGTTCCTAATACATTAACAACACTGTTTAAGTACGTTTAGTAATATCTATTGGCATGCAAATGACACCCAACATCTGCAATACATCTTTATATACTATAAGATCATAATTATCCTTTAATACTTTTAAAAAACTGTGTGTCAGGTAACATTGATTAAGATCAGATCTTACCTGAGGCATGTGCCGCTCTCTCCTCCTGCTCTGATACACGGGTACTCCACTGTCACAATCTTATTATCAGGACACTCTTCTCTGTAATACGCACACATCATCACAATATATAGTGTTATAAACTGTATTCAATACAAGCAATATGTTATTTCCCTATAACAGCTTGTCTTGAAGTGTTTTACTACTCTCATTCCACAGCCAAATCATTATAAATTAGAATAATAATTATAATACATTTCTTAAAAATTTATTAAAAAATGTCATACTCTTTATCCATCATTATTTGTGTTACACTCCATATAACCACAAATGTACATTATAACAGCTATAAACTGTAACTTCCTCACTGGCCTCTATTTTTCTGAAGGTAATAAGACAAAAAAGGTTACAGGTTTACCTCTGAACGTTGCGCTGACAGTGGACACTCCTTCTACATATGTTAAATAAATTTCTCCTTACAGAAAACGTCATCATTTCAACAATTACATATGTGTTTTTTAAATCTGGTTATAGGGAGTGTCCGTCGTAAACGTCCCTGTGTAAGTTGTTACTATAGAAATAACATTTTAGAATGAGCATGTTAATGTAAACCTGACAGAGCTGCTGTTGTAGAAAATTAATCAACACTTTCTGACCAATCAAAATCAAGAGTGGTGTGTTGGTGCCTGTCTAGCTCAGTCAGTAGAGCATGAGACTCTTAATCTCAGGGTCCTGGCTTTGAGCCCTACGTCGCATGCCAAACCCAGCCACTGGGGTTGCATAAGCTAGTGCACTCTCAGTGCCGGGCCCAAGCCAGGAAGGGCATCCGGCGTAAAACCTGTGCCAAGTCAAATATGCGGATCATAAACCGGATTTCCATAATGGAGACAGAGGATCCACTGTGGCGACCCCTAACGGGAGCAGCCGAAAGAATTACAACATAATCTGGAGTGTTGCGTTACAATGGAACTTGACTAGCTTTCTATTTTATTTACCAAGAGAGACAGAGAGAAAGTGGGAGGAAGAAAGAGAGAGGTCAGACAAGTTCCACACACTAATCTTGGACTGCTTTGCTTTTGGGCTGCAGAGATTATGGGCTGTTGAGAGACTGAAATGGTTCGAGCTGCCAGGATGAAACTTCAAAGCTAATACCAGCAATGCAGGGGAGGATTCAAGAGGTTAAAGAGCACAGCAAAACGATCTGCTATGTTGTGAAAGTTTTCAGTTTCATTTTAAGAAAAAGAAGCCTGTTATTCATACCACATTCATTTGTTGGATCGTGTCGTGCTGTGATTCATCCAAATACTCACAATGTCTCGTCTGGAGCATCTGAGAGTGTTCAGGATGATCATGGCACACAATAAAACGTTTAATGATAAATCAGAGGAGTTATTTCAATTCCTCTGCAATATATCAGCATTGCAAAGACAAATAATGTAATAATGATGAATGAGCAGTAAGTTACATAGGCCCATTTCACAACACTATGTAGCAGTCAAAGAATGCATCGCATCACCCTGCTGTTGATTATTTTCCAAGAACTTCACAGGCTGAAGTGTTTTATTCCTCTTAAACCACAGCAATTCTCAAAAGCTAATATTAAAAAATAACCACATTATAGTTTTCATCCTTTATCCAGTTACAAAGTGCCACCACTGGAGACAGTAAACTTCACCATATCAACTACATATCTCCTTACAGTAAACTTCACCATATCAACTACATACATTTTTGATCCGTTTACATGGTGCATCTGTTATCCAAGTCCCTGTGTTAGTTGTTACTATAGAAACAATAATGTAGTAGAACGAGTGCATTAATATTAACATTTGTAGCTTCACTACTGTCAGAGCTGCAGTTATAGAAAATTAATCAACACATTCTAACCAAACAGACAAACAAACAAAATTCGACAGCGCTGTGGTATAAATTACTTCAGCTCAGTCAGTACATTTTTAAAGCATCATCATTAACAACGGTGTTGAGGAGATTGCTATACAATAAATAGCAATTACAAACACTCATCACCTAAGCATGGCACCTTTAATATAGTTTTTTTTTACATGTTTAATAAAAGGACCTATAACGTAATGTGCTTTAAAACTCATTTAAAATGTTTTTGCCACATGAAACAATGTACGCATCTACAATCTTGAGTATAATTACTTTCACTCTAAGTAATATTCTATATGTTCCATATATTGCATATATTAATATGCAAACAAGAGATTAATTTAAACACACATACATGCACACACACACGCACGCATGCACACAAAACCTCCAGGTTCCTTATAATCTTAAAAGGTTCATAATAAGCAGTGCATAGGTCTAAGCTTTCTAATGTCAGTGTTTGGTCATCCAAACCCTCAAGCTTTTCCCATGCCACTGCACACGATTAAGCACTGATGAGGATTAGAGCAAAGACAAAGGGAAAAGAGAAAAAGGTGCTTAGAACTGATTTAAATGTCTTATACACACATTAATCCTATTCTGAGGATTTAGGAACCTTAGTAATGGGTTCTTAGTATCCTAAACGTTTTCTATGTGAGATCTGAAAGGGAAACACTTAAAAAATGTTCTTCAAGGGTTCTTTAAGGGTTTATTGGATAATTAAGGGTTTTGAGCTACCTTCCAAGAAGGGACATTACAAAGAACCTATAAGGGTTCCACCAAAGGGATAACCAAAGAAGATTTATGATAGATTTCATTTTCCTATCTACAAATATTTCGAGGTTCCAAGGTCCCCGGGTCGATCCTGAACACAAGTTATTTTCTGTCTGGTGTTTTGCATGTTCTCCATGTGTCTCTGTGGGTTTCCTCCAGGTTTTCCGTTTTTCATTCCACTTCCAAAACCATGCCAGTTGGTGGAATGGCTCCAATAAATTGGCCCTAAGTGTGAATATGTGTAAGAATGTGTGTGTGTGTGTGTGTGTGTTTGCCCTGAGATGAACTGGCATCCAATCCCGAGTGTATTGCCATCTCACACCCAGTGTTCCTGGGATAAGCTCCGGATTCTCCACAACCAATATTTCATGATGTACCAAGCATTAAGCTGTGTTCTACTGTATATGGAAATATGGAAATATTCAAAATTATATAGGACAGCTTTGTGCAACAGAGTACACTCTTACAAATAAAATGAGAGAAAATATTCTTTAGTGATGCCATGGAAGAACCATTTTTGATTCATAAAGAAATTGTGACTGATGGATCATTAACCAGTTTTTGTTAGTGTAACTAAAAAAAAAAAAAAAAAAACACCAGTGAAGGTGATTATCCATTTTATTATGGTAACAACCAGAAATGTCTCAAGATTCATGGACCAAAAGCATCTTTATGGAACCAAAACAGTCGTTCTATTACATACATCTCTCTAAAGAAGAGTGAGATTCCTGCTCTGTATATCGTTCATTAGTCCAAGGCTTTTGACTATCCCTAAATATTTTCAGCGTGTATCATCCTAAATTAGAGTTTGACTCTTTTGATCATGCAGGAATGTTGAGTAAGAGAAATCCTCACCCGTTGCTGTCAGCTTCATTCTGTGATTTTCCAGAAGTCGGAAGTAAAACAGTGCTGAAGAGGGTGAAGGGTAAAAGAACCATGCGATAATAAAACGCGCTCATCTTTCCCTTCGTCAGTCCACAGAAAACACTTCAGTCACTCCAATCCTGACAGCTGAAGTTGAAGTTGAAGAATAAAAATAATTGTTAAGGTGTTAAGGAGGCATCTTTCATATGATGGGAAAGATCGGATTAAAAACCTTTATGCTCATGGTCGCTTTGCGCGCATCTCGCATGTGGATCAACTTTTACGCACTGGAGTGTCGGAGTGTCCGCGCCCCCCTTAATGATGATTTGGGAAGGGCTTAAAGCATCTGCACTCCTCACTAAAATCCCAAACAGCTTCCTAAATTTGACTGACAGCAGCTCTGTCCCAAACCAAACCGGATACCAGCCTACCCCAGCTTCAACTACTGAACTTTCACATATGAGACTAGATATCTGGCGTTATTACACAGGCTCTGACTGCCTTACTCAATTAGGTCTACAGTGAAAAGTCAAAGTTATAAGCAGGTTGAAGTTAAGAGCTGATTTTCTAGACCTTTACACCCCAAAGGCAAAGCTACACTTTACTAAATACAGTACCTTGTATCTCCAAATCATGTGACTCGAGTCCACAACACTGTATAATACTGCAAATATTATAAAGCCTCTTGTAGATTTAAAACTTTCTCTATAATTAATTTATTCATTCATCTTCAGTAAGTGCTTTATCCTGATGAAGGTTGGGTTTATCCTGGATCCAGAGCCTATCCCAGGAACACTGGGAACAAGACGGACACACACTCACACACAATGTCCATCACACGGTTTTGTGCACACTCATTCCACCTAAATGTGCAATTTAGAAGCACATCTATTACCCACTCACTCACTCTCAGTATGTGTTTTATCCTGGGCAGGGTCACAGTGTATCTGGAGCCAGTACCTGGAACACTGGGCATACAACACGCGTTGCACCATTCACACACATTCACACACTCATTCACACTTATTATTTTATTAAAAATGCATTTTCATGCAAGTTATCATTAGAGTAGGACATAAACAACTTCCCAAAAGAAACACGCATATTATTTATATTAGACCCATTCAATTTAAGTGACTTAATAAAGCATATAACTAATTACAAGAACCTCATATCATTGATAAACCTAATAAAATACAGTAAAGAGCCTGGTTTTACATCACAGACCCCAGACCAGAGAAGCAGACAGCCATAAAGGTTTGAGTAACAATTCTCCATCTATACAGAAGATATATGTGTAGTTATTGAAATACACAGTTGAGCACTGGAGAGACCAATGGAGAGTTAATGCTTACTCGAAAAAAAAAAAAAAAAAATGATTTAGCCTTCAGGCAGCATTTAGAGGTTT
Source organism: Pangasianodon hypophthalmus (assembly GCF_027358585.1). Classification (NCBI taxonomy): domain Eukaryota; kingdom Metazoa; phylum Chordata; class Actinopteri; order Siluriformes; family Pangasiidae; genus Pangasianodon; species Pangasianodon hypophthalmus. The sequence continues at coordinate 5,343,715 of NC_069715.1, read as the reverse complement.
TTAGAGCTTCTAAATGCTGCCTGAAGGCTAAATCATTTTTTTCCGGTTTCAGTCAAAGAGATAAATAGAGAACTAAACTTACTAACAAACACTAATGCAGAGGCTGAAATAAAACATATTAAGACATATTACACACAAGAATAAAGCTCTATATTCTTAGAAAAAGCCTCTCTTCTAAGCCTCCTTACAGATTCTAGTTTAGAGTTATTTCAGATAGGGAACCACTCTGAGTGTCTGTAAGACTCTATATACTGTATGTATACATGTTAAACAAGAGTGAGTATAAATGACAGACACAATGTCTTCCTGATTTTTGTCTGCTGTTGCCTTAAACCATTCTTGGTGGCTCCTTTCAAAATCTATGAATGACCAAACCAATCCCTAAACCTCCATAAACACACACACACACACACACACATAATTCCCACTACACACACATACCAAATAGAATCCCCCAGACCAAACACGTTAAATAAAAAATCCCTTTGTTTCATAGAATAAACACATAAAAAGTCAGTTCTGAGGAACCACAGACAGAGGCAGTTGTAGAAATGTCAGCGTTTTGCTTCAATATCGATGACCGCATTAACCAGACCTCCTCACAGTTCCCACACTTTCACACTGCTCCTTTCACTTCAGCTGGGCTTTCTGGAGTTTCGTTCCGGTTTGTTGTCAATGTCAACATTTCAGATTTAGCGCTGATAAATGTGTTTCCCGTAGAAGGCTGTGGGCAAAGGCAGCTGTGAATTGTTCATACTCACCACGCACACACACACACACACACACACACACACATTTTTCAATTGTTGCACAAACTGATGTAGCAATATTACACTCTCCGAAATAAAAACAGGTTGGTCCTTTTATTAAACTTCCCCCATTTCTCCCCAGCTTGGTCATCTGCCAATTTCCACCCACCAGTCAGCTCAGAGGAAAGCACTATCTGCTCTCTTCCACATACATGAACTCACAGACACCCATGATTGGCTAGTGTCACTGTGATTGACAGGGGAGAGAGAGAGAGTATGCCCTTCCCACCCAGAGAGCACTGACCATTTTGTTGCCTTGGCTCCCGACCACGGAAGGTCACGTCATTGTCAGGATTCAAAGTTGTAATCACTGGACTCAAATCAAATCAGGATTCAAATCACTGGACAATAGGGTGAATGCTTTTCTGTTGCACCACCCGAGAGCCTAGACTGGTCCTTTAACCTGGAGGGACATGTTTTGTACCTTTAGTATGTATCTTTCACATGAAAATATGAACATACAGTCTTCAGAACCCTTATAGGTCTATCGGGTATCCCTCTGGAGGAACCCTTAAAGAGCCGAGTGCTTCCCCTATAAGAGAGAGCTCCAACTAAAACCCTTAACTATCTAGTGAATCCACACAGAACCCTTAAGAGGTATTTTTTTACCTTTTACCTTTTACCTTTTATTTTTCCACTGTTGTTTCTTCAAGTGTACCTTTACTTTGCTTGTATTTTTATAACATCGAAGTGTACAGTACCTTTTCTGACAGGATATAGAGCAGCAAAATTGGTTCCCATTTCTTGTTACTTAATCACATTCCTCTGCTTTCACACTGCTTTCAGACATTCCCTTGTTTGCTCAACAGCCAGTGCAAGTTTTTAATGTAATCCTACAGGAAGTGGTTGAAATACAGGGGAAAATGTGCTGCATATGACTTATTTTTTGCCTTTGCTTTACTTTTCAGCAAAGCACTGAGTGACATCATACGTTTTTTGCTACTGCCTGACCAATCAGGTCGCGAGTCACATGACAAAAGAAAAATCTCTGGTCAGGGCCTTTCCTTTTGTAAAAAAGGGCCTAGTGTGAAACCAATCTTACATTTCCAAACCTAAAGCTTGTAACTTTTAATTTCTGACTTCCCTGTCTAAGAAAAAACAAAGAAAACACTCACTTGGAATTTCCACTCGAAAAGTCAGGAAGGGGGCTTAACCCCAAGTTCAAGATATGATGTCAACATGACTGCTTACACCATCAACAGTAAAAAAAAAAATCACTTCACTACTTTAAAAGAGTTTACAGTAGAATATACTTTAGCTCAATCTACACAGACATGTTAGTTGGTTAAATCTAGTAGCACACTGAGAAAGTAAATACATCATAAACTGATGATCAGTAATCATGATGTTAACTGGATAGTTTCTTGCTAACAAAACACACACTTGCATGGAGACAGCCACGTTTTTTGGTGTTTTGGTGTTTTGGTGTTTAAATGAAGTAAATTCAATGCATCACTTGAATCTGTGGTTCCTTAGACTTTAAGAATTTTAACAGTAAAACTGGAAAATGAATTACTGAAAGTTCTGATGTGAGAAAGTGGTGATGTAAGTAACACATTCCACCACAAACACTGCCTAACTGTTAAATGTGGTGAAATTAAAGACTAAATTTAAAGGTCTGCCTGCTGTTAATGACTTCTTCACCCGTTTTTTTGTGGGTTTCCAGTTTATAGGTTCTGCATGTATTGGTTGTGCTTTTAGGACAAGTGGAGAACTTGTTTATGATGTACTTGTTCAAAAGGAATAGGACAGATATAAAGTTTATAGCTGCATTTGTGGCTTGTGTTAGTGCTAGGAATTTTGGATGCAGTCCTAAATATTACACAATCCGATGTGAGCAGAGACAGTGATGGATTAGGATCACTCAAATGGACAAAGTACATGTATCTGCTTTCTATAGAGTCACCAGTTCATCTAAAACTGTCTGAAAATGTGTAACTTTTACTGCGGAAACGTGATCTTGATAAATGAAGTTCAGTAATGGTGAGACACCTGAGTATACCACTGAACCATATAGTTGTAAAGAAATACAACACTTTACTCATTAGCAAAAAAGCAGAAAGGATTACTGGTGTAGCTTTTAAAAATGTTTCTGACAATGCCTGGCTTAGTGAATGCAATGTCTTAAAGTTTGGCCAGAAGTAAAATGTACACAATGTTCCCAGCACAGCATGAGCCAAGACATTTTTGGTGTCAGAAACATGCTGTTTTTGTACTGTAGCTACGAAGGTGTTGTAGCTAACCTGGGAAGAATTTAGCATCATAAAAGCTGCATGTCTAAATCATCACACATGCACCTCCAACCTGTTCAGTATCGTGGCTTCATTCTGTATCACACATTTTCATCTATAAAAATGGACAAAGAACATCAGAAAGCAGTTGTAGCTCCATATTGACTCACTTTCGAATAATTTTCTTCATCAGCACAGATGAAGAATTTGCTGTCAGGTAGGAGGCATATCCCACAGTTTAAAAGTTATCCCGCAGCACTTGATTCTGATTGGTCAGAAAGTGATAATTAATTTTCTATAACAGCAGCTCTTACAGTAGCACAGCTGCAAATCACAGCTGTATGTTAATGCACTTAAAGCTGTAACTTTAAGTTTTCAGGATGAAGGACTTTATGGTTTCTTGGTAACATGACAAACTCCATCTTTGTCTTATTATCTTCAAAATATAGAAAGGAAAGGCTTGTGAGGGAACCACTGTTTATAGATGCTATACAGTAAAATATTTACCAAACCCTCTCCCACTATTGCACTGTTTGGATCACTGTCCAGGAGCAGCTCGTGACCATGGATTTTGGTGGAGCAGGACGACATCAATAACATCAATAGCCTCAGACAAAATGAAGTTGAAAATCAGGGTTGACAGGTTTCAGTAAAATTTCCAGCCAAACTATATCTCAAAAACCACACAAAAGAATTGATACTAGACCAGAAAATTTAGGCATTGGAAAAAGGAGATATTTTTCCTCTATTTCTCAGCCATTGCACACATTTCCCATATACAGACATCCATTGCTTTCCCTCTCCCAATCTTTCCAACGTGTCTTTCAATAGAAATGGTTCTGTACATTATAGACACTCTGTCTGTCTTACACTTTGCTTACACTCACACAAACTTACACTTTGCCATTTTTGCTGAGAGTTAATACTGATGATTTGCTATAAAACAGTCTCTAGGCAGGCTCTGAGTTTTTTTAAACTAGCCAATCTGGCAACCCTGTCATTAACTGGCCTGTCTGCTCCTCCTCCACTGAAAAGCAATGGGGTGGAATAATTCATGCCCAATGGGCCTCTATTAGTGCTTGTTGCAGTTCAGATTTTGACCACTAGGTGTAATAATAACTCTCTGGTGCAAATCAATGGAACATCAGCTTATATCTTTCGAATAGCAACCTTTTCTTTTTAATGAAGTGATAATTAGTATTTCAGTGAAAAAATGTATGGAGTTGTGAATGAGGACTTTATGAAGATTAAAATTTGTTTTAATATACATGGTAGGGCTCTGTCACTGTCCCCTAACTCTTTTTGCCAAAGGCCAAAAAATTAAATTTCCTTCTGTTTTGGGTTTTGCCCGTGTTCAGAGTTGAATTTATTTGAGACGTCACACTCCACAGTAGTGGTGAATGTAAGTAGACACTCATGGTTTTAAGAATTTGCAGTTTTTCATAAGTATTTCTTACCTATAATAGTAGGTTTAAATGTTATCATTTTATTGTGGCAGTTGTCTGAGGTCTTTTACTTTGAAAAAGCTTTAGCTGTGCTGTCTGCTTTATCTCTGTACCAATGTTATTGTGGAGGGGTGTTAATTTTTTGCCCAACAGAGGGCTTACACCTCTCTCCTTTCTCATCGAGCTGTTCATTGGCAGCTAAACACAGAGTCATGATACTCTACACACAGAAACCCAACAGTGTCCTCACTAATTTTATAACAGACTTGTGGTGATTAAATGATTCATTTGTTTATACTGATTGAAAATGTTCATTAAGTCGAGTTCCATTCTGCTGGCGGAATAGGAATGCCGGTATCCTGTGAGAAAGGGTTAAGCTTACTCAAATGTCCCGCTGTCTGTGGACGAACAGTCATTCATCTTCAGTAAGCACTTTATCCTGGTCAGGGTTGCATTGGACCCAGAGCCTATCCTGGGAACACTGAGTGTGAGGTGGAAGAATTCATCATGGATGAGATACCAGTTCATCGCTGAGATGTACACACACACATTCACACACTCATTCACACCAAGGGGCAATTTATCTTACTCGATTCACCTACTGTCATGAGTTTGAAACCAGAGAACCCAGAAGAAACCTACACAGACACACTGGGAGAGCCCTTAACACTCCTCACAGAGAGTAATGCAAGACCAGGATTGAATCATGATCGAATCAGAGCAGGATCAAAACCCTGGGACCCTGTACTGTGAAGTCCTTTACTAAGAGATTTATTAAAGAATTTCTTTCTTATATAAGAATTGAATCCTCTCACCATCACTGAATAATATCATTATTTACAGCTTATGTCAGATTATTATTTATTTCCTTTATCTTGTGCCATGCTTTGAATAACCATATTTATTGAATAACCTTGTTTACTGCATTTTTATATTGCAAATGCGCTGCACTTCTGGTCTGTATTATTCTTGATTATTCATATTCCCAACATCAAACAGAATAATTCAGTATATCTTGTGCTGTGGTTTGGTTTTTGACTTGACGAATAAACATATTTCATTTCTTTAACAATCACTGGCAGAAAAAACTTTCTTATTCTTATTCTCCTTGTCTCTCTCTCTTTCTCTTTCTCTTTCCTCTAACAAGGTTCCAGTCAGTCTTACGTAATATTCACTACATGTGCAAATGCTGTGCAAAATACTTCATCTAAACAGAACCATGTGAGCTGTGAGGAAGGAAAACAGCGTGACATTGCCATGCAGTTTGATATTTCCTCTTACAGTGTTGATTTACTCCAAGCTTTTCAAGATGCAGATGACCGACCCGTGTTCCACAGGTGCACAGATAAGACAGAATCGGAAAAACATCACTGACATCCAAAAAACAAAAGCAGGGGGTTTGGAAACTATTCAGACAGGAACATAAAATCGGACCATCTGTTGAGAAGAAAGGTTCCGAAGATGTGTGTTCTGCTTAAAACACTGACGTAAAGCCACCATTTTATTCTCTTATGTTTTTTACTACACTGCAAAAAAAATTTCAGAAACTAGATCAGCACAAATTAACATATTGTATTTAATAATCTACTATATTACTATAAAACAAATTTAGACTATTTCTAGATGATTTTATCAACTTGCTTATTTCAAGCCATTACTAGAAAGACACAAAAATATCTGCCAATAGTATAAAACAATTACAAGTTTCATTCGTTTGAGGTCTTGCTCCAGTATTGCGTCTGTGGTGAAGCCAAGCTTCTTGTGTGTTCTGCTCAGTGTTTTGACTCCAGCCTATGTCATGTTTTTGAGGATTGCTTAGCCCTTTTGTTTGTCTGCTTAAATAACCGAAAGTGATGTGAGTACTGCAAGACTGAGTTTCCACTGAATGACCACAAAACCAGGAAAAGATTAGCTGCAGAAAGAGAAATCTGAAGCAAAACAAAACATGATGGTTTTGTGTTAGTGCTCAGGAGTGATTAGAACAGATGAACATTAAGTATACTACGGATGAACATTAAACATAACATTAACCACCCATCAGTCATTAATCATTAATTCATTCCATTATTGTAGAAGCATCAGTAAAAAGCATCTAGTTATAGAGCTGGTGCAACATTCTATTCAGGAAGGATCTAGATCCTGATGAGTGACTTCATGCAAGTGAGAAAACTTCTATTACTTACGCTGTAGAAATCTGTCCATCACATCTAGTAGACTTATCAGATTCTCTCAAAATAAAGTGAACAGCTTTTGCATATCTGTAGTATGCGGTATATAGTAGCTCAGCAGCTGTACTAGTCACAGCATCAGAAATATTTCAGAGATCATATCAAAACCAGGAGCAACAGAACAAATGCAGCATCATCATACTCTGCATGAACTCCAAAGTGACTGGATCCAAGAAAAGAAGATATGAATCAGACTAAAAGTCAACCTACTATGAACATACCCATGACTGTGATGTTTAAACCATTAAAAATAATCTATATAGAATAATACATTGTTAAAATAAAGTACCAAAAAAAAACACCCAAAAAATGTCATATTTTTCCTTATTAAAAATGGATCTATGAATGTGCAAGAACATGCATTCTGAAAAGGTCCTTCTGCCATCCCAAATAGCTACCCGGCTAGTTAACTGCTAGTTAACTGCTAGCTAGCTCACATTTATCAGCAGTGGATTTATTAAGCACAGGATTTCAGTATCAGAGTCTCAATCTGCCATGTTTTATTTTCAGCTATTTACTTAAGAATAGCCAAACCTACCTAAATATACCACAATAGTTACAACTGTTTTGTTTATTGGTAACATTAGCTAGGTTAGCAAGCCGTCTGACTAGCTGCTAGTAAAATAGCTCAGTTTTATCACATGCGGACCAAGTTGAGATTTCATGTAAATTTTGAGAATAACAAATTTTTAAAGAGTAGCAGTTTTTAAAGAGTAACAGATTTTAGAGTGTTACTGTTTTTAAAGAGTTATAGAATCTACATTTTCAGCTCCTTCTTTCACTAATTTGTAGTTTAACTTTTTACACAGAATCGTAAGACTCCATATTAATAGGCTAAATCCGGAAAAGCCCTTGGGAAAGTAACAATAGCAATACACAAAAATAACAAAATTGTGAGAGAAAGTTTAATTTATGACAAGTGAAGGAGACACACAGCCAAAAATGCTTGCTATGTTAAAATTTCTGCCAAGGTTCCACATTTTCTTTTACTCAGAATCAAGCTAATTTATCCGGTAGTCTTGACTTTGGCAGAAAGTTAAGGCCCAATGTCACATGCCTGAAGTGAAGCACTTTATTACATGTTTTAACAAGGTTTTAAGTTGTTACACTTCTTGTATAGAACATAAAATATGACGTTTGACCTGCTGCAGTTCTCTAGGCAGCCATAATAAATGAATACCTTCCATATCATGTTTTAGCGAGCCTGTATCACCTTACACATGATCGATGGAGCATAATTTCAGCATTATTAACAGTGTGCTGAGGGAGTGAAGTCATGGATTATCATACAGTAGCCTAAGAGGTGTATTTTGTGTGTGTGTGTGTGTGTGTGTGTGTGTGTGTGTGCATTGTTCAGATTGTATTTAGCACAAGAAACATCTGGAGTTGATCTCAAAGATGCAGTCGCATGTTGGTGCTAAATGCAAAACATATTGTGTAGAATTTAAATCTAGATTTAAGTTTGTGCTGACTTTCCCATAAAGCTATAAATAAATTATGCATCTTGCCTAAAAGACGTAAAAATAAAATAGGCATACACTTAACCTCTTATTTTTGGATAGTATAAAACAAAATACTGCATTATTCAACATGGCCAGGTCTGGAAAATTAAATTTGGTGCTAATGTTATTTGTAGCATGCTGGTCTCAAGATACGATCATGAAATTGGTATAATTTGTTTACTTAATTCAACAGTGACCTTTTGGCCACTTGTAGCCATATGACTGACCTGATCATGGTGCAGTACAAACAGAACATAGTTTCCAGTGGTCCTATTTTCAGAATGGGGATTCCTGTGACCTTCTGGAGCCATTATCTTCTAAGATCATCCCATTTCCAATTTCCAGTTTCTTCAGTGATGTGCACACCAGGATTCATCACCTTAATCACATTCTTGAGTGCAGATCCTGCCTTCAACTAACCAGCATAGAAACACATAGTTCCTTTGTGGAACTATAATGGTGGGGGGGAACACAGAGAACTCTGAGAACTTGGGCTGGAGTTCTGCATGGGTTTCACTTTGTGCTAGACAGTCAAGTCCCACCACTGAAGAGTCTTGGGTAGGTGTTGTTAAATAATAGGGAGTTTAAAAGCAGTCAGATTACACAAAGGAAAGGCAAAAAGCAAAAGAGGCAAAGCAGTAGAGCAACCTGATCAAGACAGCAGGGATTTCAGATACCTGTATTAATAGCTGATAAAAAAATTCTCCATCATATATGGTGCCTATTTTATATAGCCGTAGAAGATAAAAAATAAAAAAAAAACTATTTGGGTCCATAAAAGCAATCCTTGGCCATCATATTAGGGCATTTATATTTAAATATGAAAAGTTCAGTTTCTGATGGGAACTTATTGATCCCTATTCAGCTTAGGTCATGTGTGGCATTCCTCAGGGTTCCATTCTGGGACCAATTTAGTTCTTAAAAACCGCTGTATTACTACAAAAAAAAACATTTCAAATTCAGACAGAATGTGTGTAAGTATATCAGCAGGTAATAATATGAGATTAGGATTCTAAGGGGAAATTAAAAGGCGTCTGTCTGGTTCGAGTTATCCAGGTTATACTGGATTAATTCAATAAATCACGGTGACTGGAATTAATCTCTAGGATGTTTTGAATGTCTTATGGCATATTCATTATTGTAAGCTTAAAATGAAAACACTGTTTAGCCACAGTTGAGAATTATAGAACATTATTTATCATAAGTGACCCCAGGGCTCTTATCCATTCTGTTCAGTGGAATGAAATACAAAAGGGACTGATATTGAATAATTGCGGCCAGCGAGCAATTTTGGCAGGGATCTCAGTGGGATAACATCACAAAAATGGTATTTAAGATAATCAACCTGAGTCCTGCAGAGCGAGTGCAGCTGTAAATATTCACAGCTTCATACCGCCTTCTTTAACATACCATAGTGCAGCTGAAGAAATCCGCTGAAGGAATGTGAACAATGTGCTGGCACAAACCCCATGATGGCTGAGCTGAATGAACTGCTCCAAGGCAGATAGCAGTGGAGATAATAAATCAGTGACTTAATGTCTAAAAGTATAACAGCAAACCTGAGACAACAAAGTCCCGAAAGAGATGTTAAATTCAGGAACATGCATGATGATGATGATGGCAGGAGAGAGAGAGAGACAGAGAGAGAGACTATTATTCACACAAAAAGAATAGACACACTGAGAACCTTCAAATCCTTCTTTAAATTTCAAAATACTTGAAAGGAGTTGCTATTTCTGTAGTTGCTGCAGCAAACATGGTGTCACATGCATCATTTCCACATCTGCCAAGAACCATATTTCAGATTTTGATATTATAAATCATACTCGGATTTTTTAAACAGTCCGCACAAGCAGTACATGTCAAAACACTTAAAATATCAGTGAAAAAGATGTTTTCCAACCTCAACTACTGGCATGATCTATAAAACAGCAGGCTTTTTACTTAAAGAGGAATCAAACAGAGAGTAAATCAAGTTTTCAATGTCATAAACTGAAGAATTGCTTCTTTTAGGTTGAGCCAGTCTGCCTTTTTTCAGTTTTATTTCAAAGCACATGCTGAGATTCACAGTTCACAACAAGGAGTTTTGTTTTCCCAGCGTTTCGCTTATGTCTAACTGATAACCACGACAATTAACCCATGGTGTATTACGATACCCACACATGGTGCTCTATTCATTAAAACACAATTTTTTTTTTTTTACACAAGTTCCTCGCCTGTTGTTAGAAAGATTTTAAAAAGTTACTAGTTGTAATAATAAATACCATACAAATTGGACCACAGGCCACAAACGACAGCCACAGATTTTAACAACGGGGCGTTAACGAGGGATTGAATGGCAGTGATATATGAGGTAAATTGGACGGGAAGCATCTGTTACAATCTCTACAAGCTCTCTAAAAGTTCTCTAAAAGCTGCTTATAAAACACAAGGAGTTGGGAACAAGGTATTTACAAACCACGGTGACTGCAAGTCTGAAATCTCATGGTGGAATAAGCGGGGTTTACATTTCCTGAGTTTTTCAGCCTGATTTTGATCACAGACAAAATTCACACATTGTAAAAGAATTCTTTGGTCATGAATTGGGAATCTTGGCATGCACAATGTGTAAAAAAAAAGTTTTTACTAAAATCTAAGACAGAATGTGTGTGTGTGTGTGTGTGTGTGTGTGTGTGAAAGAACATAAGTGTTTTACAATATGAGATTAAGGATTTAAGTGGTGTGTAGTGGAAGTTAAAAGGCATTTTGCCTGGTTTGAGTCATCCAGGATATTTTGAATGTCTCATTGCAAGGCAAATCAAAAAAATCAAGGTAAATCAAGGCAAGAGGACTCATCAGTTGTGATAATTCATCTGAAATGTCTTCTTGATTATAGTCAAATTAGGATCTTATGGAAATGTGGTCTAAAATTACACCGGGTTAGGAAAGAAGCTTAAATGATGTGGTAATGGTGATGAACAGTTGGCATCAGTCAACTAGTGATGACATTTCTTTTTGTCTATTTTAGTCACTTTAGTCACTTCTCATACCAGATGATAGAGATACTCCAAAGCCTGCATTGCCTGAGTAAATCTTCCACAGCTCGGAGGTTGTAGCTTTTATTTAAACAGCAGCACATGGTAGGGGTTGAACGCCTTCTAATTTTAAAGAGATAGAGATAGAGATACTAATTTAAAAGATAGTCTACTAGTTGTGTTTTCCATAGCTAAAATAAAAACTGTTTCAGGACATTACTATTTTTAAACTGCTATATTTCTGCAGTGAAGAATGCATCAAAGCAAACTTTGGTTAATAGCCGTACACGAGCTACAAATAACATTTCCAGCTTCAGTGCTTTTTATGCTATGTCATTAACATGTTAATGTCAAAAGTAAATAAATCAGTCCAATAAATGTGTAAACAATAATAAATCTGTGTTTCATTTTACACTACTTAAGAATGTAGCTATTCTTAAAATGCATTCCTGTGGACGAGCAGACAGAAGTGAAATTGTTGACTCGGAAAGTGAGAGCGTGGAGCACGGAGCACAAGCTCCTTATAGCTTAATGGATGAGTGATGGATGGTGGATGATGTGACGTCTAGGGGAGAGTCTGGGAGATTTTTCTGCCATGTTCAACTCGGGCCTCAGTAGCATATGAAAACGAGCCTGGATTGGATAGTGATGTGTAACCCTTGGCTCTGAAATTAACTGGGGGAGGAATTCCTTCGGGAGTGGGTGGGAGTGGGCGTGCACCTCCACTTCATGCAAAATGATATCAAAGTGATTCCTGTCCATTAAAGCAAAATTCTCAGCGTAGTCCTCCTAGTAGCAGTTGACTGTAGAATTGGCTTCATTTAGTCTGACTCACAAGTACATTTAGCTGCTTTCTTTACCTCTTGCCTCACTTTTTTTCCACTTCCCTATCTAATGCCAACAGTAGTGACTAGTGAATGTATCAGTCGACGACTCTATGCAACCCCTAGCACATGGTGGTCAGCTCACCCTCAGATGAACACTTGAGCAAGGTGTTTGTGTTCACTCTCAGCTGTTGCGTTGCTGCCAATCCACTTTATTTTCCAGCGTACAAGCCAGATCATGCTCATCCTGTACAGAAACCCAACACAGATGTGCCTATTAACATCAAACACACGTTGTGGCTGTGTGGCCCGAGCTGAACTCAGCTGGTGTGCAAATGTTGGATTGGAAACAGCAGAACAATTGATGCAAATTTAAAGAGAATATTGGTCTAGATATCTGTTTGTGTCCTTAATAAACATGAGTGAATGTATGTGGGTTTGTGTACAAGCCAGTTGGATGAAAAAAAAACACAGAAGTGCTGCCAGTAATTGGATTATTCCTGAAAGCTTGACTATGTATAGACAGATTTCACATAGGGTTTTAGCATTCCTAGTGAAATATAGGCAATTATGTTATTATTATGTATGTGCCTGTGAGATGGAAAAGAGATACATGACATTTAAGAGAGTGAGAGAAAGAGAGACAGGAAGAAACAGACCATTAAAAAAATCTCAAGGAAATGTCAGACGCTAATGACAGTGTCGTGCCTTTCACTAATCCGTTTCAGCTGTAGCAGCTGTTTACTCTGAGCCTCATTAGACTGTATAAAGCAAGCAAATATTTTTGTTGTTTGTCTAATCTTTCCATTAAGTGAAGAGAACACAAATCAAAGTCTAGGATCTATGGTAAACCTGATATTAGCTCATCTTTTTTGACGGCATTCAAAATATTTGGAGCTTGTTCGAATACATTATTCAGACCAATGGAATTTCAGGCTATTCCCTAGACCAAAGCACATGGAAATGTGAAGGATTGTGAAACAATGTGAAGCTGTTCTGTAGAAATACAGACTACCCAATCCTAATTACACAACACAGGAAAGGAAAGAAAGGAAACCCACATGAATTGCAGTTAAATTAGGATTCTGTGGTGTAAAATGACCTGTACTGATGGTGTAATTCTGATTAGCGGTGAGCAGAAGTTGCATTTTCCTGATGAGCTGGTCTAAGACATCAGATTCTCTATGAGTCAAATAGCGGTCAAGCTCAGAGGTTGGAGACGCTGGATATTAGCAGAGGGTCAGAGCTGGTGATTTATACCTTGATAATTATCACACAGCTCTTTCGTCTTGTATTGAAAGTGAAGGAAAGAGAGGTTTGTAGTATGAAGTGAGAGAGATGGAGAGGACACATATTTTCAAATGTTCTCCCAGTTTCATGAGTCCCAATCTAAGACAGTTGTAATGATTGCAGTTTAAACTAGACTGCTTGCTTTTGTTCTCCATCCTCAGAGGTGTTTTTCCATCCAGTGAACTTTTACTCCGGTAAATCTTATAAAAAAAAGTTTGATCATTATTATATATAATGTATATATACCAGTGTCATAAGTCTCAAAATGTCTGAATTGAAAGGAAAGCCATTTTAAGTAGACTTCTTGTCTTGCAGATAAATCGTAAATTTATTAAATAGCATACTGGGCAAGTAAAAGCGTGTATGTTTTCCTTACCTGGAAACTCATTAAGCTAAAAAAGTGGTAGCTAATATATAGTTAATATATAGCTACATCTATATATAGTTAGCTAGTTAAACTTGTTAATACAGAGTAAGGCAAACCAGTGAGTATATGATCATATAGCACATTGTGTTTGCGCCTTAAGAAAAACTAGTTTTGCCACATAAAAGATATTATTTGAGTCCAGCTAGTTTCTTCATTTCTGCTTAATATGCTTAACTGTAAGGTTACTGCATGTTATATATATATATAGGAGGGTTATATATTAAACAGCTTTGCACTGAACTTTATTTTACTCCTCGCCAGATCGTGCCTCTGCTGATGCGTGTAGTGCAGCAGGCGGTGGAGTTTGGAAGTATCGAGATACCAAAGTGAAGTGCCGTAAGTTTAAACAGACATACTGAATGAAAAGATGTTTTTTATTTAGCAAATTTATTCTGGTTCATTTTTTTTCTGTTTGTAAAAGCTACATGTCCACAGGGCAACTAAGTATTTAACTAATAGCCGAACATGAAGTCTGCTTGTCCACCCCAGTACTGATAAATATCTAGTAATTTTATTTTATGTTATTCATTTTTTTATATATTTTTATATTTTTTATTTTAAACCACTGAGCTTTTAATCAGGTAAAAAATGTGGATCATCATTAGTATTAATATTGATTAGAGTTATAACCTCTTTTAACCTCTGTTTCAAATGTTTTCTCTTTCTCTGCTATCAAGAACACACACAAGATATCAAGAACAAACATTTTCTTCTTTTCCCAGTTTAATGAGTCCCAATCTGTCCGAACTGAAAAGCCAACACAGTGAACGATTTATTCTTTTTTTTCATATTTGTCCTCTTTCTTGACAGGCATCTCGAACTGCCACTCATGTCTTTTTCCATCCAGTGAGCTTTGATCAGGACTTGTGGAGACCAAAACCAAGACAAACCACAGACCAAATGTGAGGACGTGTAACACACGGCTGCTGGTGAGTGTGTGTTCATTTATCATCGTTATACAGTGGCTTTCATGAAAAGGAAAAGGCAGCATCTTAATCAGCTCAGTTTGAACTCCTGGACATATGAGCTCGCTTAGTTAGACCCAGATGTCAGAATACACACACACACACACACATACACAATAAGCATTTGACAAATCAAAAACAGAATTTACTTCAAAAATAGAGTTCAAAACACCAGGAAAAGTTAGTCTGGGTTTTTATTTATTTATTTATTTATTGCCTCAAAGGCACTTAATGAAAAGCAGCAGGTTTCATCAAGATTCAAAAATACCTGCAAGCAGAAGTTACTGCTCGAAATTAAACACACCCCCAGCTGTCAATCAAACCTAAATAAAGCTAATAAAACACCTGGCTTGTGTTAAGTGAGTATAAACAGCTTTACACATTAATTTCCTGTCCTTTAGATATGAGCAGTCTTAAAGGAGTCTCTTAAGGTTATTAGGAGCTGTTTTTTCATCACCTTGTTTTGGTAATTCTACAATACCCAACCACAGTTCATCTTATTTGTTATTAGCAGACATATACACAGTAGTAACTATAATTAAAAATCATTTTTGAGGAGTTACCCTTTACCTGAATTGACAACCTAATACTCGTACTCTTTCATAATTACATTTTCATGCAAACAAACAAAGCTTTTATTTTACTTGATCCATGTACTCATTGTAAATCTCAAAGAATTTCAATCCCCTGAAATTGCATGTGTGAACACATGCGATGTATGTGAATAATGTGTCAAAACTGTGAAAGAAATTAATCATGTATGAAAATCACACACGAAATTAAAAACACATGAAATGTGTCCACTCACAACCACCACATTATGAAACTGAGCAACTATGATGAAGGCTTATAAGCTCCGCCCACTTCACAATCACTTCATGTCATATTCGATTCCTGAAATGCTGTTTCCTCATATATGTCAATGTTTGTGTCATTATGATATCATGCCAATTTCCTTTATAAACCTTATAAACTACACTTGGAAACACGTCAAATCACATTGTATTTTTAAAACCATTTACCTCAAAATCAGGGTTTTTGTTGCTGTTGTTGGTTTTTTTTTCTTTCTCCCATACATTCAGAGGGCAAAAATCCCAGTGGGTGAATGACCTGTATTCATGAAATTGTACATGACATTTAGAAGAATGTTAGAATTGTAAATGTCATTTAGAAGGACAATTAGAAGGATACTACAGAGGAATTTCCCAAAATGTTGGTAATTGTTGGATTGCTAACTTGTAAAAACTGTGATGAATTTATTGGTTGCACAATTGCACTATTTGTCCATAGAGTACACAATAACAGAAGGGATTTATTTATAATTGCACTATCCGTTGCACCCAGATGAGGATGGGTTCCCTTTTGACCCTGGTTTCTTCCTCGTTTCATCTCAGGGAGTTTTTCCTTGCCACAGTCGCCTCTGGCTTGCTCATTAGGGATAAATTCACATATTTACAATTATTTTTTTGTGTGAATCCATTTATTTCTGTAAAGCTGCTTTGTGACAATGTCCATTGTTAAAAATGCTATACAAATAAAATTGAATTGAATTAACTTGTAATGTACATACTTGAAAAAAATTATAACAGCCCATTGTGTCTTCTTGGTTAAATAAACAAAAAAAGATTTTCCAACAAACTGTTCTGTAAATGTTTTTCTAGAAGAATATCGTCCTAGTGAAAAATGCATGTTTTTATTCTAACATCATCCAAACATTAGGTTTTTGCTTTTATTAAGTATGGAAATGTATGCACATTTTATTAGCTGTAGCCTCATTTGCACATAGCTGTCATTTTTCAACAATACTTGTAAGAATATTAGCAATCACCTGGTGAGGACTGGTTATTGTATCTACTGTTTTTAAAAATTACTTATTCGCCTGTAGAATTTTGCCTATTTTAGGAACAAACTGAATAAAGTGATAGAGGATGGTATTGGGTGTCATATTTTGTGGTTTCCTGCCCCTCAGGAAATCCATCAGCTTCTCTCTGTACCATTTGTCATTTCAGACAGTTTGTAATAACAGACAAAGTGTGATTTTGGCCAGCTGGAGAATATAGAATTGATTTAAAATGGATGTAGAAATCTGGATGTGTTACTCCATCTGACCACAAGAGGTCAGTGCACACTACATTACTGGTCATCCAGTCTACGCCTGTGGTACCCAAATTCTTTACCAAACAAATCAAACTAAATCCTCTGGTAAAAGCTGCAAATTCTTCAAGTTAAAGTAGAAATATATAAACTCTTATGTATGAAACCAAAGAACGTAGTAAAACATTCGCGTTCCCTAAACATTAGCCAGCTAATCTGTATTTGTTCATAATCTCTCAAATGTTAGCTAGCATGTTAAGAACTCTGACCTTACAAACTAGCTGAATGCAAATATCTAGTTGTCATAATACAAACCACTGTGATAGTGTACCTAGCAGCAAATAGATGACAGTGAGGTTTATTAGCTTTTACTCTCACTGTCAGATCTGTTAAAGTTTAGATTTATTAGGAATTTCGATCTGAAGCTGTCTGATGCTAAGATGTGACCGATATATTATTATGGAGAAATGTAGCACTTGATGTTTGGAAATGTAATGATTAGAGAAGTGAAGAGATTTTTCTTTCAAAATGTAGTCCTCCCATTTATATATCGTGACTAGCCGTCACTGCTTGTACTAGTAAACTGACAAAAAGACAACAATCAGACAGATAGATAGCAGTTCCTGGTAGGCGTCCATTTTTTTCCCAAGTTAGCCATTGCTGACGCTTAATATTGACAAGGATGTGCAGTGAAATGTGATGTAAATAAACACATGAATTTCAATCTGATTTCATTTTGCATATACACTGTGTATTAGGAATATATATGTAGGATCTGGTAGTGAAAATCTGATTTTTGTGTTCATACCTGTGTCATATTCAGCAGAACATCAGATTTGTGCCTCTTTAGTCACATGATGTAAAGGCAAGTGGCTCAAATCTAATTTAACAATGTTTTTGAGTCTAATCGGCTCTGAAAAAATCTGATCAGTGTCGCATTTATGATGTGAAAGCATGTATAATAAATAAAAACTACAAGGTCTCATCAGTGCAATGAAGGAAATAAAAGAAGAATAAACACTCAGCTTTTTTGTTTTAGCAGAAGGAACTTCTTATTACTTTTAATTACTAATTATTGCAAATTATTTAATCCACTTTAACCCGATGAGAGATGCTTTAGGCTTACCCTAGGGGAAAATCTGAAAAGCATGCTAACTATTTTTCTACTTAATATACAGAAATTGTTCAAAAATAGTATTTTGGCCAAACTTTTTTTGTGTTCAGTATAATTATTTCAAGTACAGGTAGACTTTAAATATACTGTAGGATATATATTTTAATCCATAACGCTCATGTACTTAGAGTACTATATATTTGTACTTTGAGTATATTAGAAATATATTAAAATACACTTACATTAAAAGTAATTGCATACTAATTGCATACATTGGCAAATTAATGTAACAAATATAATTGCACGATACTACATAAACAGTACATACATTTCTTAGTATATTAGACAAGTACAGTATATTGTAAATATTACTAAGTGCATTTTAAAAATACTCATTTAGTTTTTTACTTTACTCTCATTTATTGCATCTCACTTACAAAACACACAAAATGAGATGTAGTGATGAATATTTGAAGAATGAGACCCCATGTTTTTTAAGAAGGAGGTCGTCTGTCTAACAGGAAATGGCAGTGCATCATTCCAATAAGAATAGCATTTCTGATAAGAGACACAGCCAGTGTGCAAGATAGTTGCTGATTTGCTTGTCCAGCAGATAAAGTATCAGCACTAATTAAAGGAAACGTTGGCCATTACAAAAATGAAATGGCTCAGATTCAGCTATGCATTAAAGCAGTGGTTAGAAGAGAAGAAGGTCTCACAGCACTGCAGAGTTTAACATTCTGCCTCATTTCTTTTAGTGATGTATGTAGCTGATCAGCCAAGATATATTTTCTGAAGTTTTCTTAGTTGTGCACGAGAAATACTAGCTACCAGCTTAGCACTGTGTGAAGTACATGTCTAAATCATCACACCTGAGCCAGTATAGAGGTGTGCAATAGAGGTGTGCAAAAAAGTAATGGAAGCAGTTTTTACTTTCATGCAGGTGGTCAGATATGAAAAAAAGGCCACATTCATTAACGTAGGAGTGTATTGGATGTGGCATGGCACCCTAAGACGCATTTAGCACCTTCATTCATTCAGCTTCAGTATCTGGTCATTAACTCATGAGTTAAGCAAAAAACAACAACAGGATCAAGAACAAGAACCAGAGCCCTGCTTTAAACAAAGACATGAAAGGGGTGATTTAAGATGCTTTGAATACTGTCCACCTTTGTAGTAATGTTTATAAGAAAACGTTATGAATTAGAGCTGCGTAATGCGTTGTAATGTGTGTTGGCTGTGTGTGTGAGTCACGTAGACTCCATCCTTACATCAGAACAAGCAAGCCGTCTCCCTGTGCACGAGTCAAATACACCAGAGAGCTGATGTGTGTTTCTGCCCTAATGGCCATCCATTACAGCGTATCAGACAGGCCATTACAAACAGCTCTGCCTGTTTTCTCACCCATGACGCACGTTTTGGCATTTACGTGCAGTGCAGGAAAGCTTGCTGGATAATGAGAGATAGTTGAGATTAAAAGGTAGATGCTCATCATGTTAAAACGGGATTCTTAATAACTTGATCTTATCTCTAAAGGCAATAACATGCTTCGTGGCATCATCGAAGGCATCATAAGTGGGCATTTTGTGTTCGGTACAAATGTCCATGAACTACACGTTTTCACGATCCAGATTTCAGAGATTGTAGCTACATATCAAGAGTTCTTCTTTTAACTTCATTGGGTTTTGGATGCTTTCATGAGCAGAGACTTTAAGAAGTAACAACCAGGGCAGTTTCTAGCAGCGTCTCTTAAGAGTGCTGCTGGATTCTCGATTCTGATTGGTCAGAAATTGTTGATTAAGTTTCAATAACGGTGGCTTTGACAGTAGTTCCATCTTTAATTCAAATCGCAGGTTTATATTAATGCACTTGTTCTAATACGTTTAAACCCATATGATGGAAGCTCCACAGTAATTAAGGCTAATAAATAAACAGATAAAAAAGTAAAGACAAATAATAATAACAGATAAAAAAAAAAAGAAAGTCTACAGTACAGAGGGTTATAAACAATGCTGCATGCACAACTTGCTAGATTTTTGCACTATATGTTGCTTATGTTACAATTTGCCAAGGTTACATTACAAATAACATGCCAAGGTTGCGTTACGGGTTGCCAGGATTAACAATATGCTAGATGAAAGATGCTTGGATGGAATGAAATTGCTCTTAATAATCATTAATTACCTGGTATTGTATAATTAAGCTAACATTAGTTAGCTAACACACACTGAAATACCGATTTTATGTTAATTAACATTCACCTATTGTCAGTGTCAGTTGCCATGGCAACACTAGCTGCTACCTAGTTATTGTTAACACAGTTAAAACAGTTAATACAGTTAACAACAACTAGTTAACCCAGTAAACATTACTCAACATTAAACATTACATTACAACATTAAACATTACATCCCAAGACTCTTATACACAATCTGCTCATACTGAACACCCTTTCAACACATTTAGTGCTGTTTTCTTTATAGTATATAGTTGTAGAATAGTAATGAGTTGTAATCCCACTATCCGGGGTGTCACCCAGAAGAGGATGAGTTCTCTTTTTAGTGTAGTTCCTCCATCACATTGTCTCTCAGGGATTTTTTTTTTCTCCACACTGTTACCCCTGGCTTGCACATTAACGAATTAAATCTACAGCTGGGTTTGTTTAAAGCTGCTTCTCAATAATGTCTATTGTTAAAAGTGCTATACAGATAAAATAGTTTCGAAATGAATTGAATTGAAGGGCGAGACATGATTGTAAATTTTCTTAGGCTGGGAGATGGGAAGCAACAGGGTTTGGCACCCCGTGAGAAAAACCTGCATCGATGTCTACAGTCTCCTGCAGACTGTGGAGGAGTCGTGGAGATTGGGGAAGACAGCATGAATCACCTAGAGATGGGGTGGGGGGCAGGAAGAGCAAATGAGTGGGCAGATAGTAAATGTCAGGGTGTTGAGTATATCACAGACACTGAAGGTTGAACTGATTGGGAAAGTGAGTCATCAGGAGTCAGACACCCTGCAGAGAAAGTAAAAACCAGCTCGAAGTTCAGACACTCATCATACATGGGGCCAGTGTATTAACTTGGGAGGATGAAGACAGGGAAACCTTATATAGATTACATGTTCATAGTGTAACTGTAGGGATTAAGCTAGAAAGTTCATGATGTCAGGCCCTATTTGTTTTAAAGGATTCATCTGGAAATGAAGAAGTTTTTAAAACATATTTTGGATATACCATCATATATTCTGATATTCTAAGTAAAAGTGTCTGCTGCTTTCCTCTGGAAGATCTTATTCACTGCTTTTAGAAGGTCTGATGGGGCTACGCATTTGCCTACAGGTGTAACAGATCACTCAAATGTTGCAAATTTTTTCTACAATGACTACTAGTATTATTTTCTAAAGCCAAAATAATATTAGTAGAATTCAGCAGCCCTGTGGTATACTTCATAAAAAAAATAATTACATTACTATTCTGTTCTGTTTTTATGATGCCCCATAACCCCAGAACATCTCTTTAGATTTTATATTAATATAAATTTTTGTTTTCAATATTCAATTAAATGTTTATTATTAGGAAAGAAAAGCCTGATGGTATGTATGTGTGCGTGTAGGACTGTAAATAAGAATGTCACAAATGGGAGGTGAAGGCAGAGGCAAGTACAGATAATTTATTAAGAAAAGTGCACACAAAACAAAGATGTGAAAACAAGAACCATAAACATGAACTGTGGATATGAAGCAAAAGACATACAGGCTATAAACAATACTGTAGCACACACGGCAACAAGCAACAACTGCGGCAACAAGCAACAACTGCGGCAACAAGCTTGACAATGAGATGCTGATAAACTGGAACTAATCAAGGTGAAACAGGAAGCAGGTGTGAGTAATTAGTGACATGTGACATGCTGGGGCTGATGGGTAGTGTAGTCTGTGCCCCTTTGGTGCTACCACGACAAAGAAATAGAGAAATTGGGACGACATCACCTTTTTGTTTTTTACATTGACAAATATAATTTTATCACTTTTTTTTCATAATATAACATTTTAGATAAACTTTTTTGCTTGGCTCGGGGGCTCAACTGATTTTTAACCATTATTTATCAAGCAATTTCTTGTTGCTTGTTTGTGGTATTGTTTCACTTTTCAAATGAGTCATTTTGACCTGAACAGAACAATAGACAGGTTAACATTTAAAAATGTCATTTTGTGCACTTACAGCCAATATGTAAAAGGACAATGTATTCAAATGAACAAACAACCTGATGATTCACTATCAGGGTTAGGAAAAGTCAGTATGGAGTGACTGCTTAGTAAGACGTAGAGTCAGTGAGGCTCTCAGTTCTGCACTGAATCGATACAGAAATGTGCAACAGGACATTTAGAGTCAATACATCAGCTCATGCAATTCAAACACAAAAAATAACAGAGTGCATTCAGGATGTCTCGTGTGTAATGTCACTGCAGTGTGTGAATAGAAACTTTAATCACCACAGTGCACCAAGTTACTTGTTAATCTTCATGACCCAACAATGTCAAAAATGTTAGACCAAAATAAGATGCTTCCATGGTGTGGTTTAGGATTTGTCAAACTAATAATTTGTTATTAAACCTATCAATTTCTTTTGTATCTGTATTATATGTATTATAATTATATAATAAAATATATTATTATTATTATTATTATTATTATTATTATTACTACTACTATTTACCAGGCTTCTTAATTCCCCTCCGTTTAGACTTATGTACATTTATGAGGCTGATAACATTTGTAATTGCTTACGTTATGGTTTTTGAATGGAAAAGGAGAAATGTACCTCTATTTTACAAATTTTACAATTCCAAAATTAAAAAAAATAAATGAGCAAAGGCTGTACAAAAGATATGAAAGAAGTTGAAGACTGTTATGAAGTTATGCATACAAATTATTGAACAATATTTACATCACATTAAGAAAGGGCTGGCTTTTGAACTGATGTCATTTTGGTGTTTTTATCTAATTATACACATTATTTGACCTTTTTTGTTACTTCTGATAGTAAAAAAATGTGAAACTGAAAATTCTAAAGATCTTTTTGCCATACATTCAGTGTCTGTCTTTGTTATTTTGTCCTAAGGGTATGCAAACTTCTGCTCCTGTCTGCAAAATTTCAGTAAACACAGCCTAATACACCAAACCAGCCCACGATGAGTCACCAACATGCCCAATCTGCCATTCTTAATCTTAATAAGTTCATTACACTGTGAGATGAACTGAATTGAATTACTCCCTCATTACGCATGACTTCCTTTTCCAGCTGACCTCGTCCTACAGGTTTATAAATAACCTCAGTTGCTAAAGTTCTGTCAGTCTGAGGATAAAAAAATCCATATTGGGGAGACACCTTGGTTAAAAATGAGATTACACTGTATGACAGCTGCTTATAAAAAAAAAAAACATGCACACAATGAACACCCTTTACACAATTCAGTGTTGTCAGGGCAGTGTCTTACATCATCATCATGGTATCATGTTGTGATATGGACAGAAATTATGTTAGGAACAAAAGCCTAGATGATAGATATTATCTTCATCCTAATAAAGCTCACTAATATGATTGTTTTTCCTCTCGACTTTGCCTGTGCCGTAGGAATAAATGATCATGGAAAATGGCTATAAAATGAACTAAGGAAAATAACAGATGGACTTCAATACTGTGGGATCTTCATTGTTAGATATCAGTGGTGTGATGCGATATTTGTTACTGAATCATCCTGTTTTGCTTACATTGGGTCAAAAAAAATGCTTGAAGTGGGCTGGTACTCGCCAATACGCAGTGT
Source organism: Pangasianodon hypophthalmus (assembly GCF_027358585.1). Lineage (NCBI taxonomy): Eukaryota > Metazoa > Chordata > Actinopteri > Siluriformes > Pangasiidae > Pangasianodon > Pangasianodon hypophthalmus. The sequence goes on along the minus strand of NC_069715.1, from coordinate 5,319,949 downwards.
CAGAACTTCTATGATTTGCTCTTTAAAGTTTTTTTTTGCTAATAATCTCCTGGTACTCCGCTTTATCCATGCCTAGCCACAAAATCAAATGAGATATCTAACTAATAGGGCCAATTCACATCAGACACACTCATGAAGAGATTTTATGATGCATGTCATATGCTGCATTTCACTCCAAACTGGCTGCGTTAGGTAAGGAATAAAAATCAATGTCAGGGTGGTGTGATGAACCGGAGTTACTGTTACTGTTATCACCCCACAGTTTATCTTTATTTATTAATAAATGGCAATTTTACAAGACAACCTGACTGTTACAAAGCACTGACACTGAAGACTCCTTCCATACAGAAAACTTTACCACATCTACAATTAGACATGCTTTCTTTTAAAAAAAACTTTCTTACTATAGAAACACTAACATATGAGAGTGAGACATTCATAAAAAAACTGTGATTTGCCTTGAAACTGGAACTATTGTCAGAGCTGCTGTTATAGAAAATTAAACAACACCTTCTGACCAATCAGATTTGAGAATTCAAATCATTGTGGTATAAATGCATTAAACTCATAGACCTCACCTGTTTCACACCTCTTTTTTCTCAGTCGCATACACGGGTGAAGCAAAAGCCTTACAGAAATCCACTGAAATCACACAATCACACTTTTTACATACTCAGTCAACTTTATTTGAAATCATAATCTACAGAGATGTCATGATTGTGTGAGCTGTAATGGAATAGCAGACTGTTTATACGGCACTGATACTCATCGATAACCAGAAAAAAGACACATTTGCTGTTTGTTCACTGTCCCAGTGACACAACACATTAGCATAGATTCTCATAAACGTCTTAGGAAGAGTAAAAATAAACTCACTTTACTTAAACTCACAGGTATGAAAAAACATAGAGTATAATTATCTGAATCTTACATAACAGGAGTGCACTGAGCTACACCGTCAGTTGTTATGACCTTCTAAAGTACTATAAGTCCACCTGGAAACCGTTATAACACAAGATTATGTCACTTGACTATGTGTTATGTCAAATGGCATTAAAATTTATGAAGACAGCATGAGATTATGGCAGCTGACAGTAAGGGAAGGCTTACACTAGTGTCACATAGCAATATAAACGCAAGTTAGCATAAAGACTCCATATGAACGACTTATTCATGTGCTATTCCCTACATCAGAAGTCAACATTTTCTGATAGCGCCAAGTTTATTGGTTGTGTCACATTGTTGATGTTTCTCAATATGGGGGAATCTGATGTAGCAGGTGATTTTAGCACTAAGTGTATTGATGGTGTAATTTTGGTAACTGTGACTCTGTTCTGTGTCAGTTCTGAGAGAACCGTTGATATTGTTTTCAGCGTCACTGTGCTTTTACGTTGTCCATATCAAAGACTTAATAGGTACAGGCTAGCTTGTTAACTGTTTAGCCTCAGTCATTAGCAAGCTTGGTGTCCATATTTCCATGTTGCCTAGCAACAGTGTTCTCCACTTGAACAGCAAGCATATATCGTATGTATTCACCAAAAAACAAAAAAAACAGACATTGATGAATTCCAGTTACTTCAGTCTGAGAAATACAGAATATACATATAGGTGTAGTTTAGAAAAAGAACAAGACAACACGACCTCCCATATCAGCATGTCATATTTCATATTCATGTGGTCAGTTACCCATAATGAAACTGAACATTATTTACCTAAATAACTACAGTTGCTCTCTCAAGGCTGTTTTTCCTTTTTCCTTGCTCATTATGCGTCTGGACCTTTCATTTCTATAAAGCTACTTTGTGACAACGCTGTTATACACAAATCAAATGAAATTGGATTGAACAGTGTTACTCTGGCACTCCATAGCAAAAATAAAATCATTTGCAACACTCTGCATTAATAAATACTGTAATCATAATAATAAATAAATACTTTATCACTGTTTCAGTCCCAATAAAATGCTGCTGCTGGAGATTAGTGAGAAACCCCACTGTTTAGGAGACATGTCCTTAGGGTGTCTCTGACAGGAGTGTGTGCCAGCGCGCTGTTTCCACCTGCCCTCGGCTGCACATCTCCTTCCAGTGCTGTTGCCCCGCCTCCGGGCCCTCAGAACCAATCAGAACGCGGCCAAGCACACTGCTTTTCGTGTACAGCCGTCCCTGTGGAAATGCACCCATGATAAGAGTGAACTTTTATTAATTTTATTCAGAAAGCTCAGAGTCAGATTGAATTTGATTAAATACATAAATCTGCCTTTAAACAGAAAATATACTGTAAATGCTGAATTTATAAACACTTAGTCCTTGGGTTCTGTACATGCTTATCAGTGCTATAAATAAGGTATAAAAGAAGACAATGACACGCTGTTATAAGAAAATTACCAGCGATGTGGTGGTCAGATGCCACTGGAGTGATTTATTCTTCTTACACAACAGCAATTTGTACACTATTTTAAACTGTTGTGGAATGTCCTCTGCCCTAAAGAATTTTTTCAGTGTCAGAAAACTGAAAGTTACAGCTTTACCTTTAACTTTTACAAAGTCCTGACACTGGAGACTCCTTCCATAAATGTTAAGTAAATGTCTCCTTACAGAAAATCAACAAATACCCATTTTTTTTGTTGAATAACCCTTTAAAAACATTCATTATTAGTCTTAGATTATGAAGAGCATCCGCCATGCAAGTCCTTGAGTAAGTTACTATAGAAATGATAATATATTAGAATGAGCGCATTAATATAAACATGATTTGTCTTTCAGCTATAGAAAATGAATCAACACCTTCTGACCAATCAGAATTGAGATTTCAACAGAGCTGTGGCATAAATAATATTTTGATGTCCGTGTCATTGAAGTTAGTCATGTTTGTTAAAAAAAAAAGTGAAAGGGAGAGATTTAAAATATTACATAATATTTCTTGACAAGAATTTGCTCTGGAGACTTACTGTGGGTTTAACTCTGAATTTCATCATGCAATATAGTACGGCTGCAGCTTTAAGCCAACAAAAACAACTACACTGATCATGAAAATTTATGAATGTATGTTCTTGAAGTTGATGCATAATTATTTGGGGGCTGAAGTCATTAGGGTAGTGTTGCTTCTGTTTTTTTTTTTCTTCTTCTTTTTTTTGCACAAATATAGCCAAAAACACCTGAAAGTGCTTATTTAATATGTGAAATCGCCTAACCAGATGGCATAACCCTAGCCTTACATAATGTTTTATGGAAGAAAAAGTTTTTTTTTTTTTGCAATGATATGGTGAAAGTAGTAAAATATTTGAAATACTATCAATTTCAATTTCAATTTCATACCTTAATGAAGTTAAAGGCTAGTGACATGTCTACATTTAGGCTAGTGATTCAGCACAGTTCATATACAGAGAGAATGAGACAAACGCAACCTATTTGTGTCTTTGACTAAAATAGTTCTCGTCACTGGAACAAGAAATAATTGAGAAAGAAAAAGATTGTTCAATTCTGAAAATAATTGTAGTATGTTGAAAATATATTTAAATAATTATTTAAACTAACGAACTGGGATTATGAAGATCTGACGTCTCCTATTTACCTGCATAACGATGAACTCCAGGACCAGCGGAAGTCTGATGATGTCACCGGGGGGTAAATCGAACAGGAAAGGTGCGTTCCACACAGCATTAGGTCCACTCGCTCCCTTCGTCTCTTTAGTACTGATCACTTTCCCACCCTGACGCAGGTTAATGACAACGTAGTGATCTGTATCAGTTGAACACAAACACAAGTGTCTGTCATCTTTTTAGACTTTTTATTGGCACTGATTAAGAATTTTCAATCATAAACAGATCTAGAGAACTAAATATAATTTAATTTGTTGAAGCCCTGGAGTTATCACATTTACCACACTAATTTATGTATTTAGTAACCTAATTGAATCAATTTTTAATTAAGAAGGCTAATGTCTTGTTATCTTGTTATCTCACTGGATCTGAGAAATTGTTGCTAACATTATAAAAGTTCTGTGTTTAGTCTGGACTCAGCGTTTACCTTAGATAGCAGTGGCTGCTAAAAACAATATATAATATATATATATATATATATATATATTTATGTAATGCTAGCTTACCTGCAGCTCCAGGCATTCGAGTTAGCTTGGCCAGGTTCTCAGCTTTGCGCACCATCACTTTGATCCGATGGGCCTGAGTCTGGTACTGAAGCAAGACAAAAAGTTGACCCAAGAGCTTTGAAATGCACACAGATGTCATTGTGCCCAAAGACTCCTGGGTACTGTGGCTCTGAAATCACACATGAAGAAAAGTGCAATCAGCAGGCTATATAAATTCATTTATATTGTACTTATAGCACAGTGCTGCTGAATTCTCACATGTGATTTGGTTAGAAGGTGTTAATTCTCTGACAGTAATTCCATCTGCAAAGCAAATAACAGATTTATATTAATGCGTTCGCTCTACTATCTTATCTTATCTTATCTTATCTTATCTTATCTTATCTTATCTTATCTCATCTTATCTTATCTTATTCTATGGTGGAAGCTCCACATGATCTAAAACTAATAATAAACATATTTTGAAACAGTTGCTGATGTTTAATAAAGAAAAACGTATAATGGTTGATGTGTAAAGCTTTCTTTAAAGAGACGTTTATTTAACATTTATGGAAGGAGTCTCCAGTGACAGCACTTTTTTTTCAACATCGGAACATTTTCAGCACAGAGGAGGTTGTGGTTTTTGGTTTCTGACGATGCATTTTCCTTTCAAAAGAGAGGAAAAAAGAGAGGCTGTTGAACGAACGATTGTTTATAGCTGCTATAACATACACACATGCAGGAATTAACTTGTTTCTTTGATGTTGTACAACATTAAATGTAACTATAAATGGATAAAGTGTGAAGTGTCAATCAATTTAATACATAGAAAATTGTAATCACTGGCAAACTGCTGTGGTATGAGAGGAATAAAACACTTCAGGACATGCTGTTATAGGAAAATGCTCAACTTTGGGGTGGAAACCCGTAACTGCTTCATTGATTATTTTCTTGTAACAGCACACCCCAAGTGTTTTATTCCTTACACACTAAATTACACAATACCAGTCACATATATATCAGCACGTGGAGTTTTATTACAGTATAATCTCTATTAGTGCTACAGACAAAATGAACAGCTGTACAGATAAGCGCTCACTCTTGGTATGTAAGGGCTTATTAACTTATTGTACCTTTTATATGAACTGTATAAATAGTTTAATGATATACAATATTAATGACGTCCTACACCATGTCAAGTTTTGACTCATCATAGAATTCATGTATCATTAATAAAATGGAGTCAGCTTTTATTCTGTGGCCAGTGGGTCAATTTATAGCCGGTAATATTTCATTTCCTGCCACCTTGGTATTTAACACAAATCTTAAGATTTATGTATAATGGTTCGATTTGATTTAATTCGTGTCATTGTGTATTGAGATGTTGGTGTTGTGGGATGATCAGTAGGCAAACTGTTGGAGTTTGGCTTTTATTACTCAACATGCAGTCTTGGTTCCAGTATTAAAATGTAATCATAAGTCATACTTAAACCCACACACACACACACACACCTACTGAGGATGATGTCACCCCAGTGGTTGCCGTATCAGCTGTGTGTGTTTCGACTCCATGTAGCAAACATCTGTTCTTATAACGAACATGCCTCTCACGAATGTCACTGACTCTGATTTCTGTGCAGCGTAAAATATAAGAAATATAAGTAAGAAATAAATTTCCTCCTACAGTGTTAATTCAGAGCAGAACTTTCAAGAGTAGGTGGAAAACAAACCATAATAAATAAATGCTGTAGGAGTTGATTTAACACTGCTGATTTCAGCCTGGAAGTGTAATTTCAATATATGTTATTTTTTGCTGATAGGCTTGGGTGTAATAAATAAAGTCAGTTTTAAACCTACTTCATCTCCAAAGTGCATTACTGCACTGAAAAAAAAAAAACTGAACAAATATCTGTGAGAAACAAATAAGAGTTACACAGCCTCAAGGAAAGAGTCTGTTCCTAAAACCTGCTGAATTTATTAAAACCTAACTGTTTTCTATGTTATAGAACCTCTAGGAACCACTTGTGGAAGCCTTACTTGGATGGGATTAGATCTGTAGGAAAATTTTTGTATGTCTTTTAACCGAATAAAACTTTCTAACAGGTTTTTTGATGGCTGTATTATTGGAAATTATACCCATGATTTATTTATGATTTTTAGTGTATTGGTACATATTGTGACATACAATAATACAAACAGGCTTTACACCAGCTGTAGGTGTTAATTTAATCAGCCAGCTGCGGGAATTCTGACTGCGGGAACGAATTCCTCCTCTCAGTGTGTGACAAGTGCAAAGTTTCCAGCACGACAAGCACTGTTAGTGTTATTTGGTTTAGTTTACATCATGTACAATTGTTGTTTTTTTTGACATTTGTTTTGGTTCTGTCTCTGCCATTGTCCTGTCACTGGTCTGTTTCTGATTGTGTTCACCTGTTCTATGTTTTCACATTAGTTAGCTTGTCTTTATATACCCTGTTTGTCTGTTTTGTGTCTTTGTCTTATCAAGCACTCATTAATTCCAAGCTGTATTTCTGAGTTTTGCAGAAAAACTCTTGGCCTGTTTTTTCCTTTCCTGATCATGGATTATTGCTGTTTGTTTGCCCCCTCTGTGTTCTGACCCTCACTTCTGATAATGATTCATGGATTGCCCTTAATAAACAACACACTGAGTTTACTCACTGACGTGGGACTGCCCACTTTCTTCTGATTATCTTTATTTTCTTCTGTTTCTGCAGGCTCTCAGTGAACACAGTACATCATCTAAAATATCCAGCGTTTTCTCTGAATCCCCTCTGACAATCCTGTACGAGTAATTCACTGCCAGCGATGTGTGTCCAGTCAGAATTTACACCCCAACTATAGGCACAAAAGAAGTTTGAGTGCACAGTGACTGGCAGGAGTGTGTTAGTCTTCAGATTTTCCTTCACATTACTTTCTCTCCCATTACATTAATTCTAGAATTTTCAAGGCATGATTTAGAAAGAAATTTAATTTACATAATTTTATTAATGAACATATGCTTTTTAACCATTTATAGTTATATTTAACATTTTAGAACGTATACAAGACAAGTTATTTCCTGTTTTCACTTACATTATAGCAGGTAAACAGTCGTTCCCTCACCATAACACAGGTTGTCACATTCATGAGAAACAAGAAAGTACAACTTCCTCTGTCTTGAAGACTTTCCCATGTCTGAAACTTACTGGTTACAAAGCACTGACACTGGAGACTCCTTACATAAATGTTAAATAGACATCTCCTTTCAGAATACTTCACCATATCAACAACTATAATTTTTTCTCTGCTAAATAACACATTGGTTTTTTTTTTCAAACCTGTGATTTGAAATGGAGCCAAAACTATTGACAGAGCTGCTGTTATAGAAAATTAATCAGTGCCTTCTGATCAATCAGATCGAGAATTAAACAAAGCTGTAGTACAAAACTTTTAAACTACATTAGCTTCATCACATTCCGGAAGCAAACACTGGGCACCAAACATGTGCTGGCCAATGAATAACACTTGTGGTAAATGGAAAGTTGTGTAAATTTAATTTAATCTCAGTCCGTTCTCTCTCTCTCTCTCTCTCTCTCTCTCTCTCTCTCTCTTTCTCTCTCTCTCTCAGTAATGCCCTCTGGCACCATTTTCCTTCTCCACGGAGGACAAAGCGTGGGTGTCGCGCCACTCCAGTCACTCAGCACTAATCCCTATCACCATCTCGCAGCAGAGTGGAAAATGCAGCACACACACACACACACACACACACACACACACACACATGCACACACAGGGGGAGCTACGCTCTGATTACAAAGCCACATTCTCACAGAGATAGAGCGAGTAAACGTGATAAAGATTGTTACAGGAGCAGAGTGCTGCATTTTCCATCCACCTGCGTCACCTGGCTGAGGCAGGGACACCAGGGACACATGGACACAGTGCTGACCTCAGAAACGGGAAGCATGATGGAGCTGTTGGAGCTGATGACACATCACCAAACAGGCCAGAGGCAAATCTGATACGCCGTGTAGCTCAATCACAGCTTTTCCGCATCTAAATCTTATCTCAGTCATCTCATTTTCAAGATGCAGTGATGATTGTTTTATAGCTCTCAGGTTCAGGTCCACTGACCAAATCACCTCTTTAGATTGTAAGAGTGGCTTTAAATTATACAAGATATCCTTTTATAAGTTATTACTGATATAAACAACACTGATGTAAATTGGGTCACAATTGTCCTTTCTAGGAGTGTAAATTAGAGATTTATAGTGTTTCTAGAAGTAATGTACTTACTAACTAACTAAATGAATGAATGCATGAATTGGTTATTTCAGCCTGAATGGATCATAAGGCTTTATGTACGTAATATCACCTATTTCATTTAAAAGAACATTTATACAAATTTACTCCAAAAACAGTACATCAAAATGTTTGATGTCTGAAATTTGCCTCGGCTAGTAAATAACCCAAGCCTATAGTTATCAGCTGTTACAGTTCCCAGTGTGCATCACATTTTTACCTTAGACAGCATTGATTTGTAGTGTTTTTCTTTTTTAAAAAATGATTATAATCTAATATTCCTGAGCTGCTGTAACAGTAATTCAGCATTAGTGCTGTGTGTCACGGGTATCAGGTCAGAATTGGTGGGAAATTTAATAATGCATATGTCATACGCTGCTTCAGAGGTGTCAAACATCATCACAGCCCAGATATAGGCACAAAAGAAGTCCAACTACACAGTGACGGGCAGGAGCAATCAGCCAATCAGGGACGAGAGTGACAGAGCATTAACAAAGCAAGACAAAAAGTGAAAGATTGTGACTATACGATATAGAAGGAAAAGCCTTCAAGACTGATGGAATTTTGGCTTTTTTTTTCTAACTGAACAGGAAATATGTATTTACTTTGTGAATGAGAGTCAGACAATTTTCAGTGCTGTGGATCTTGTAGTGAAGTTATTTAGTTAGAGAGCTCAGGATAGCCAGAAAGACTAATGACTAATGAAAGGTGTTGTTGAGTTTCTCCACCTTCTGTTTGCCCAAACTGTGTCCACTGGTGGGATTCCAATACTTCCACTTTGATTTCTATACATATTTATTTATTTAAAAAGTCTTATTTTGCTTTTTGATTGAACTTTTTTATCAGTGAAAATGGTGCTAATGGGCCAAAAAACTACATTTTGATATTTTGTGTGACAGTTGCCAAACTGCTAAACTTGCTATAGCAACATTAGCCTCATAGTTCCAGTAAAAATCAACACTATTTCTTTGAGGTACAATAAAATGTTTTGCGTCTGTGTAAGTATGTATACTAGTTCTCCCACAGAATTCTAACATATTTCTGTACCTTTTTTACTCGCCTCCTTGCAGGATTGAGTTGGAGGTTGAATGTGATGGTGGTATCGGGCTCCCAGTCCATCTCACTACAGTTGAGCTCTAGATGACCCAGTGGTGTCTCACGGAGACCTGAGAAATCTTTACCAAACACGGCCAGTCTGAGAGTGCAGGCCCGAAGCTCTTCTACAGATCCCACCTTCAGAGTGAACACCTGAGCCTGAGGCTCTAGGCTGAGGCTGTTTCTGCGTGACGGCACTGCCTGCAGGGTAGCAGGGCACAGTGGGGGCAGACTGGCACGCACCATGGCACCACTGAGCCTCCTGGAGCCCCTGAAGAGACTGAGGATTGTGACAGTGAGGGTGCCATCTGCTGGACAGAACAGCAAGGAGAAGTGAACTGCAGGAGGCTGCTTGTTCGTGAAGGAGCTGCGTCTGGAGCTCGGGCTGGAGCTGCATTGAGATGAAGAGAGCTCCCCCTGCTGGCTGGATGGCGAATACTCAGGGTCAGTACCTGTCAGGAAGCTGTCTCCAATCACCGTTGAGCGACGATCCAGAGCCCGGCGTGTTTTAGAGCCCAGGCTAAGTTTAGGGATACTTGGGAGGGAAGCTCGGCCATGGACAGTCGGTTTAAAGGGAGAACAGGGGACAGCGGGGGTGCTTAGGCGGCGTAAGGCGAATCGAGACTTCTGAGGGCCTTTCAAACTTGTTGAGACCTGTGGGAAACTGCTCTGGTTATCATCAGATGGTGTAAAGCTGCTGGCCTCTGATGGATAATCCAATACGTCACCATCCAACTCTTCATATTGCTGTTTGACTGGAAGAATTTTGATTGAAGGGGACGAGCTGAGAGTCACAGTCACGTGATCTGTAGGTGCGGACTGCAGATAAAACCCCTCCTCTTTAGTGTCAGAAGAGCTAGATTTCCTGCGGCGCCAACAAATGATGCAGCCCAGCACAAGGCCGAAGCAGAAGACGGCCAGACCAACAGCCAGGAGGATCTGTAGATGAACTGAGACAAACTCATTGATATCACTGAATATTCCACAAATTAAAATTTTTTTTTTTACTTGACTAAATAATCTGTTTGAATGTTCCATATGTATTGGTATCTAGCTATATGAATCAAATGTGTCACTTTTGTTATCACAGTCTCAGTTATTCAGCTCTAACAGAAAGCAAGAGTCGGCTTTATCTCTGCACCTCTTGCTTGCTTACATTGTATCTCACTTCTTTTAGTGGTGCAGTTTTCCCTCCTTCTCTAAACAGCACACATCGCTCCTTATCTGATTACAGGACACAGGAAATGTCCATCTGTCCTCATCACAGCTAGATGGAGACGAAGCAAACACAGGCAAAGCTTTGATCTAAAACAGAGCCACCATGTGACCTCGGCTGGATCAGGATTGTTCCTCTGCTGCTGAGGACGTGTCTGACTGGGAGACTTTCTTTTACGCATATCTGTAACGTCAGTGTATGCAGGCTTATGTGTTGCTATGATAAGATTACATTATCATATTAAACCAAGTTAAATGGCTTTAGCAAACAGGCATGGCTTGAGGAAAGCTTGATTTTCCAAAAAAAAAAAAAAAAACAGCTAAGCATCTTTGGATGTCATGAAATATAGAATTAATCTGGGTTCAGAGTTCGGCGTTTAGTGCATTAAAGCAGGAGTTCTTGAACATTTTGCAGAAAGGGACGTGTTTAACTGTAAAATAAATTCAATGGACAGGTTTATGTTGTGTGTACAATAAAATTTTGTCTATTTATTACAGCCATAGAGCTTTTTATTCCTGAACTTTCCATCAACAGAATACATTTAAGCCAAGCTGACATTATTTATAATGACTTGTTTTTGAGGTATTGAAGTCTTTCAATTCAAAAGTGACCAGTCAAATATGCTAATAACTATAAAAACTCTATGATAAACATAATAATTTTGATAATGGTGGGTTATGTTTCCCCTACGTTAATTTTTTTTAAAATCACAGACCCCCTGGCTTTGCTTCACAAACCCCTGGACACCATTTTGAGGACCAACAAGGTAAACTACACGTGTGCCAATACTTTTGTGAAGACAGAGACAAACCAAACATTAAAACAGTGGATTTAAGCACTGATGGAGGTAAACTGCCATGAACTCTAGCTGCACTCCTTTGCCCATATGTTTCATTAGGGTTAACAGTATCAGTAAGGTCATTTCACATGAAAAAAAGCTCTACACTGTGAACCGTTCTTACACCGAGACCTGACACAGCACACTGCATTTCTCAAACAGAGCTAAACCCAGTGAACTAAAACCTATTTGCAGATACAATTCCCCACAATAAAGTGCTATTTACACTTATTAAAAGGTGGAAAATGTTCTATATGCTTCTTGCAATCTGTACAAGTGCCTGAGATAAGCTGAGAGCCAGTTCAAGATAAAAATGAGTCACATGGCTCATGAGTTCATGTTGTGGTTAAGCAGCTGGAGAGCAAGACACAAGTTCATACACTCACACAGCATGGGCAAAGCTTTCAAAGCTTTACAGCAGCGTCTTAAAAGCACAAAAGCCGTCTTCTGATCAATACTGAATGCAGCTCGATTATTAACTTAAACCATGACTAATATTAAAATTGGAAAAAGATCAATCATTGAGTAAACACAGCTATTAGTATTAGCAGGAGTAGTATTGTTGGGGCTGGTAGTAATTAATAATAATAATAATAATAACAATAATAATAATAATAATAATATATTAAGTATATAATATTAAAGTATATAATATTAAAGTATATTATAGTATATATAATATAATACAAATATTATATTATATATAATTATATTATTATATATTATTATTACATTTTTGTATAAAATATTATTATACATTTATTAAATAATTTGTAATAGAATACACTTGTTATTGTCAAATAATAATTTAAAGAATTAATATGCTTCCCTTTCAGAATGAGCTTCAATAATAATAATAATAATAATAATTCGCCATTATTTACTGAAGTAATAAATTATAAATGTTATTATGTTTACCTTCTAACTGAATGCGCATGTTTCCGGCTCCAGTGCGCGCGCCCGTAATGAATGTTACCGGTAAGTGCACGCGCTCGCGCTGTCCGCTCTCCGGGGTCAGGATCAGTGTTCAGCCTCTAAACTGTTCCGCATCGCGCGCTCACCGGAGACAAACTACGGCATGCGATCATTCAGCACAAAAGAAAACATAAACCGGTGGGCGTGTTCCAAACCACGCCCACTGCTGTATCCGACGCGCTCCGATTGGTCAGTGTTCAAAACATTCCTTAAAGAGTTCCGCGCTTTGATTTGTCAAGTTCTAAACAGTAGGCGTTACATTCTCTAGAGGCACGTGCAAGAATTCTGACGCGCTGGAATTGGTCAGAGTTCAAAACATCCTCTAAGAAGAGTTCTGGGCTTTGATTTGTCAAGGTATAAAAGGAACGGGATTCTGATATTCTCATGCGCGTGAGAGAACTCTGAGGCGCTGTGATTGGTCAGTTTCCACAACATTCCCCAAAAAGAATTCTGTGTTTTTGATTTGTCACAGCACAAATGGAACGCAGTTCTTGATATTCTAGCGCGCGTGAAACTGCTCTGGTGCACTGTGATTGGTCCGTTTCCCCAACATTCTCCAAAAGAGTTCTGTGTTTTTGATTTGTCATAGTACAAGAGGAGTTCTGACATTCTAGCGCGCGGAGGAGTTCTGACGCTCCGATTGGTCCGATTGGAGTTTAAATCCCACGTGAGGGGTATGACGCCCTCTAATGTCCACAGCCAATCACAGCTGACCTTATTATTCCTTCTAAACTACACTGTCAGAAATAAAGGTACCAAACTATACTTTTTTATGTCGAGGATTAATAAGCTCTTGAGCAAATATTTTTGGAGTAAATTCTGGGGGGAAAAAAGCCTTTCTGATGCTGCATCTTGAATGTGGAAGTAAATTTTGAGGGACTACAACTTTTTATACTGTGCAGAACTATTTGTTTGTTTGCTGACTCATTAGCTAATACCATTTGTGTAATGCATAATGAAAACTTGATATTCCCTGAGGGAAAGATTAATATTTTATTGTGCTGATAAAATATTCTGACTAATTCCAGCGTAAGGGTTGGTTTTTCAGGCGATATGGATTCTCAGTATTTTTGTATGATGCAAACTGGGTATTGAAGTGTTTGGCTAAAAGTATGTGCACCCCTGACCATCATGTGTGGCCATATGTGGTTCTTCCCCAAACTGTTGGCACGAAGTTAGAAGCACAATTGTATAGAATGTCTCTGTGTGCTGTAGCATTACAATTTCCCTTCACTGGAACTAAGAGACCCAAACCTGTTCCAGCATGACAACGCTCCTGTGCACAAAGCGAGCTCCATGAAGACATGGTGTGTGAAGGTTGGAGTGGAAGAACTCGAGTGTCCTGCACAGAGCCCTGACCTCAATCCCACTGAACACCTTTGGGATGAACTGGGACACTGACTGAACCCCAGACCTCCTCACCAACATCAGCGCCTGACTTCACTAATGCTCTTATAGCTGAATGAACACAAATCCCCACAGCCACGCTCCAATATCCAGTGGAAAGCCTTCCCAGAAGAGAAGAGTGGAGCTTATTATAACAGCAAAGATGGGACTACTTTTTAACCATACAGTGTATTTTCAGTGCTGTGCTTCTTGACACAACACAACAGATTTAAGGCATACAATACAACAAGGTATGCGGTTACAGGAAGATAATCAATAATCAATAATGGACTGGAATGTGGTGGCATTTTAGTCTTCTTAGTTTCTGGAATCATTTGCATTATAGCAGCTAAATACATTCTTTCCCTCACCAGCATCTCTTTTTGTCTGTCTCTTGAAGTTAATAAAACAAAAATTACAGCTTCTTATCTCACTGAGAAACCGGAAAGTATAAACTCCTCTGTCCTGAAGACCTTCTCATGTCGTAAAACTTAAATTTAGAGCTTTAAAGTGCCGGCACTGGAGAGTCCTTCCATAATTGTTCCATAAACGTCTCCTCAGAGAAAACTTCACCATATCAACAATTACACACATTTTATATGGAGCATCACCATATAAGTCCCTGTGTAAGTTGTTACTATAGATACTACAACGTATTTGAATAAGCGCATTAATATAAATCTGTGATTTGCCTTGCAGATGGATCTACTGTCAGAGCTCCTGTTGTAAAAAAAAAAAAAAAAATTAATCAACACCTTCTGACCAATCAGAATCGAGAATTCAAAAGTGATGTGGTTTAAACCATATTAATCTCCAGTTGTTTGCTGGAATACTTCATTTAAAAGGATGTATTGATGTGTGGAAAAGTTTGATACACCAAAAAACAAATGAGAAAAACAAAATCCGTTATCCAGAGCCAACATAGAGGCACGTGGTTCATTTGGTTAAAAGAATCCAGTCTCTCTTTCTCTGGATCTGACATAATGCAGCACATTTTGCTGCAATGACTGCAGCTTCTTTTTCCTTTTCCCAGTACATTGTTTAACTGTATGAAATGTGGGGTTATATTATTGAAGCACTGACTTTTATCCTGATTTCTCTCTCTCTATCTCTCTCTATCTCTGACTCAGCTTTTAGAAATCATGCCAAATGAATTTGTTCAGGTTCTGCTTCTGTAATGGATCTACTGCAGTGCGATCCGATGATCCTAAAAATAAAACACTATGACCAACATGAGTCACGGAGAGATTCCACCTGTCTTTCGGATTTAAAACGTGTCAATTTTTATTTCTTTGATGATTAATTACATAATTATATAATTATTTTTCTCTTTGCTAGCTTTCCACCCACACAGCCAAGTGTGCTTTGCTCGAGAGCCAAACTGCCTACATCCATCACTGTATCTGCTATTTCCTTTATCCAGGATCAGATTGACTCTAATGTGTCATAAGGATTATTGTACACACTGCAGTTTTTCAGCTAAGAGCTGCTCTTTGGAATGACTGATCCTCTTTCAGGAGTGAGTGATGTCCTATAAGTGTATGTGTGTGTGTGTGTGTGTGTGTGTGTGTGTGTGTGTGTGTGTGTGTGTGTGGAGAGAGGGAGTCCTACAAAATATTTGATCTCCCTAGCATTTCTGTTTGCACTTTATGGTCGCCGTATTGCAGGCACATTAAAGCCATGACGTAGGAGCTTCGTGATGTTACTGCTTAAACAGCCAGGATCCGTCAGTGAAATTTATAATAGTATTTCCTGAATAATATAATTGAACATATATAAATAATTTATCAAGCTTGGATTTAGCTTAAACTATGATATTTTAAGTAAAAATAGATACGCAGAGTTATATAAACAGGTCAAAATGTGATGTATCATTTCCAGAAGGCTGTTTATTTTACAGAAAATTAATAATATGAATATTATTTATCATTATATATCACAGCATTGTTGAATTCTTGATACTGACTGGTCAGTAGTTTAATTTTCTATAACAGCAGTTCTGACAGTAGTTCCAGCTACAAGACAAATCAGAGGTTCATATTAATGTGCTCATTCCTATACGTTATTGTTTCTATAGTAAGAGCTCATTCATACGGATATGAATGGTGGAAGCACCAGATAAATAGATTTAAAAATGTGTATAATGGTGAAGTTTTCTGTAAGGAAATGTTTATTTAATATTTTTGAAGGAGTCTCCAGTGTCAGCACATTGTAACAGTCAGATTTTTGTGGTTTCACTTGACAAGCTGCATTTTTTTGTCATAACTTCAAGACAGAGAAAAAAGAGAGGCTGGTGAGGAAACAACATAAGTGATAATGTAGGTAATAACAGGATCTAACTTGTCTCGCGAACTTTCCACTACATACTATAATAAATTGTGGAATAAAACACTTCATGGCATGCTGTTAAAGCAAAATAATTAACTTCAGGGTGGTGACAGTAACTTCACTTCATATCGGACCACATCACATCACCCTGCCATTGATTGTTTTTCTATAACAGCATGTGCCCAAGTGTTTTATTACCATTTGACTATCATTTGATTCAGTTTATAAAGTTGCATAGATAGATAGATAGATAGCTTGATAGATAGATAGATAAATACATAGTTACATAGAAGGATATAACTATCACATAACATAATCATTCCAAATTGGATGCCGGAGCATCTTCTTTTGCATATTACTCATTTTCTGTTACATAATACAGAGTGCTTGCTCACGCATTCACACATGCACATTCACACACACACACACAAGCACACACACGCACACACATATACAGCAAATGGAACATTCATTCCATTGTTATTTTTTATTGGCTTTTATAAAAGGCTTATATAGGCCTTTCCTTCATTAAAGAATGGATAATGTAGTGTTTGAGTTACTGCAGTCATGTGTCTGTCAGTGCTTTAGTAATAAGAGCTTAACTAAAAGAAACAACAACAATAACAACAGAGGCAGCGTTAGTAGGTGCCTAACAAGTGCTAAGACTAACAGATATAAGAGTAATACGTAAGACTAACACATGTAAGAGTAAAACGTAGCTGTAACATGTTAGAGTAGCACATAAAACAATAACACTTAAGAGTAACATTAGAGTATTTCATATAACAGTAACACATAAGAGTAACACATAATGGTAACACGTAAGAGTAACTCATAAGTAGCACATGTAACAGTAACACAAAAGAGTAACACATGTAATGTTAACACATAAGAGTAGCACATGTAACAGTAACATGTAAGAGTAACAGGTAAAAATAAAACATGTAACTGTAACACGCAAGAGTAACACATGTAACAGTAACACTTGTAAGAGTAACATGGAATAATAACACTTGTAACAGTAACCCAGTAACATGTAATAGTAACACATGTAAAAGTATTACTAGTGACACTTGTAACAGTAACATGTAATGGTAACACATGTAAGAGTAAAACATGTAACTGTAACATGCAAGAGTAACACAGGTAACAGTAATACTTGTAAGAGTAACATGTATTAGTAATACATATAAGAGTAACACATGCAAGACTTTTAGCCTACTTAGGAGTAATTTCACTTGTTAACCTTCATTTTCTTTTAAAAGCTCATTTTATGAAAACTGTTTAACTATTATTTGGAATACATATACTGTATGTTATAGAAGTCCTTTACTGAAAATGATGGATAAGGTCTGATCAGAGATCCAGCTATAAAACCATTTAAATGCAGTTGTTGGGCTTGTACAGTACGGTGCACAAGTCTTAGTCTCTGGCAGCGGATGCAAGTGCAGATTTTTATTGCATAAAGTGCAAAACAAACAACAAAAACAGTGAAAACAAGAACCATACATGTAAACAATGGATACAAGGATAAAACATGCAGACTATGAGTGAGGCTGCAGCCCACACGATAACACACGCACACACAACACTACAAAATCTTGACAGTGAGGTGCTGAGAAACTAGAACTTATATAGAGGTGCTAATCAGGGTGAAATGAGGCAAAGGTGATAGTGGTTAGGACATGTGACATGCTGGGGCTGATGGGTAGTGTAGTTCAGCACCCTTTCACACTACCATGACAGTCTCCCATTTTTTTTATACATAGTTTTGTCTTAAATGTTCATTTTTATGATTTCTGCATTATGTATTCAGTCGAAAAAAGTAAAATAATAATAATAATAATAAAAAAAAAAGATTTCCTAACATTACTTTTCCAAAAAAAGGTACGTTATTGAAGAATGTTTGTTGTCAGTAAAAAAAAAAAAAAAGTGACATATTATATAATAGACCTTTTTTTTTCATGAAAAAATCCCATAATGAAGCCTGTCAGGGATTACCTGCAAAAACAGATGCAAGTGTGACAGTCAGTGTCTCTAGAAGTACTGTGTCAGGTTCTCCAAGATGGTTAGAAAAACTTACCAGCCAGTTTCTTTATAAAA
The DNA here is from genome assembly GCF_027358585.1 of Pangasianodon hypophthalmus. Taxonomy (NCBI): domain Eukaryota; kingdom Metazoa; phylum Chordata; class Actinopteri; order Siluriformes; family Pangasiidae; genus Pangasianodon; species Pangasianodon hypophthalmus. The sequence continues at coordinate 5,301,623 of NC_069715.1, read as the reverse complement.
CTGCACAAAGTGTGTCTGAGACTACTAATTTTATTATTTCTGAAGGCATCTTTGCTTTACAGCATTCATTTACGTGTGCCTAAGCCTTAGCTGTAAGTATTTTATTGTTGCACACCTCCCTCTAGTGGACCAAACAAATTTTAATTAAACTCAACTTTTGTTATTACACATATACACAGGGGTGAAAGATAATGTTTTTAAAGCTCAGATAGCCTTATCAGCTTCATTCCTACAACATGTGTAGACACCGAATTTCACAAAACCATTCATCACAAGCAAGTACTTTATCCAGGTCAGGGCTGCAGGGGATCTAGAAAGAATCCCGGGAACACTTGGTGTGAAGCAGGAATATACTCTGGATGGCAAGCCAGTTCATCACGAGGCACTCATGGGAAGCCCACATGGACAGGGAGAACACACTAACACTGTACACACAGTAAGTCCAGCTCAGGATTGAACCAGGGACCCTGGTGATACCTTCTGCACCACCGTACCACCCCATTTACCCAATCTGTGAAGAGCAGTAATATAGAATAATAATAATCAGTGATAATATGTATTATAATCTAGCCATGGGAGTTACAGTCCAGTGACTTCTGTGCCGGTCCCAAGCCCGGATAAATGAAGCTATGGGAAAGAGTAGTGGAAGCAAGGTTGAGGAAGTGGAAATTTGTGAGCAACAGTATGGCTTCATGCCCAGAAAGAGCACAACAGATGCAATTTTTGCTCTGAGAATTTTGATGGAGAAGTATAGGGATGGTCACTGTGTGTTTGTAGACTTGGAGAAGGCGTATGACAGGGTGCCAAGAATTGTGCTACTGTATGAGGAAGTCAGGAGTAGCAGAGAAGTATGTCAGAGTGGTGCAGGACATGTATGAGAGGAGCAGGACAGTGGTGAGGTGTGCTGTAGGTCAGACAGAGGAGTTCAAAGTGGATGTGGGACTGCATCAGGGATCGGATCTGAGCCCCTTCCTGTTTGCTATGGTGATGGACCAGTTGTCAGAGGAGGTCAGACAGGAGTCTCCTTGCACAATGATGTTTGCGGATGACATTGTGATCTGTAGTGAGAGCAGGGAGCAGGTGGAGGAAAACCTGGAGAGGTGGAGGTTTGCGCTGGAGAGAAGAGGAATGAAAGTCAGTCGTAGTAAGACTGAGTACATATGTGTGAATGAAAGGGAGGGAAGTGGAACAGTAAGATTACAGGGTGAAGAGGTGAAGAAGGTACAGGAGTTTAAGTACTTGGGGTCAACAGTCCAGAGTAATGGAGAGTGTGGGAAAGAGGTAAAGAAGCGAGTGCAGGCAGGTTGGAATGGGTGGAGAAAGGTGTCAGGCGTTCTGTGTGACAGTGGTGAGACCGGCCATGCTGTATGGTTTAGAGACAGTGGCACTGAGGAAGAGACAGGAGTCAGAGCTAGAGGTAGCAGAGCTGAAGATGTTGAGGTTCTCTTTGGGAGTGACAAGGTTAGACAGGATTAGGAACGAGTACATCAGAGGGACAGCTCATGTTGGACGTTTGGGGGACAAAGTTAGGGAGGCCAGATTAAGACAGTTTGGACATGTTCAGAGGAGGGAGAGTGAGTATACTGGTAGGAGAATGTTGGACATGGAGCTGCCAGGCAGGAGGCAAAGAGGAAGGCCAAAGAGGAGGTATATGGAGGTAATAAATGAGTATATGAAGCTAGTGGGTGCAAGTGTTGAGGATGCAGAAGATAGGGATAGGTGGAGAGTGATGATTCGCTGTGGCGACCCCTGAAGGGAAAAGAAGAAGAAGAAGTGATAATATGAATTATAAGTGACTAGGCACAAGAGACATTGCTGTAACTGTCAGCAGGTACTGCAGCATCCCAGTTCGAGTGCAGAATGTACAATCTGACAGAATTATACAGAAACACACATGGAGCACTCACTCACTTTCAGTAAGTGCTTTATCCTGATCTGGGTCATGGACGATCTGGCACCATACGCACATTTTCACACACTCATTCATATCTGGGGCATGTTTTTGGGAGGTTGGAGGAAACCAGAACACCCAGAGGAAACCACTACACACTACCAGCTGCACCACAAGGATCACAGCTAAGATAATAATAATAATAATAATAATAATAATAATAATAATAATAATGAGCAACAGATAATACTGGTTTAACAGGTTTAACAGGAGTCTAAATTTTTATATCCACCACCTGGCTTGAGGAACCGGTCATCCACCAGTCATCCCTATCTTTTGTGTTGAAAGTGGGGGAAGAGAGAGAGAGAGAGAGAGAGAGAGAGAGAGAGAGCATTTTGTATTGATTTTTCCAGGATGTTGATTTTCATTCATTTTAGATATTCATTATGGCTGTTAATGATTTTTGACACATTTGTAGAGAAAATACTATTAGCCTATTTAAAAGAAGTTACGAGAGTGAGTTTTGTGTGAGTCGTAGATCTGAATTATGGTGACGCAAAGGTTTTCGCCCCCGGTGAAGAGGTTTTGCCCATTCCTTCCCTGCAATGCCAAGCAACACACAAATGTCTTTGTCTTGGTCTCTCCCTTCTGCAGTGTGTCTGGTTCTTTGCTTTGTTCCTCTGTTTTTATAAGAATACTCATATTGTGTGTTTGCACCATTAGGTCCAAGGTCAGGATTACAGAAAGCCTTTGTTTATAGTGACTAGTCTGTCTGTTTAAAAAATAATAAATGTTTGATTAATAATCTAATTTCATACACTGTGTGTCTTACACTGTCCAAGGCACATGCAAAATTAAGCCACACACACACACGTATGTATGTGTGTGTATATATATATTGACACACACACACACACACACACACACACACATATATAGATAGATAGACAGATAGATGTTCATTTCTAGAGATGAACTCCACCTAACATTAAACTGCTTCTGCTTGTTCAGTTTCGTTTCACAAAGTAACCAAAAAATACCAAAATAAAAAGCACGACCACGACTTAATATCTCGTGATCATCTCGTTAAATCGTTAAATCGTTTGCACGAAACAAAAAGGGCGAAAAAATGTGTTCTTTTTTTTATTATTTCGAAAAGCGACGAAGACAGGAAATGCATATGTGTGGTGGGTGAATCAGTCGAATCGACTCAACAACATGAACCGACTCTTTCGGCTCTCCAGTGGCTCCACGCCAAACTTTCTAAAGCCACGCAAAGACTTTGACCTTAAAGTCCCCTCCTACCTGAAACACTTCACACAATTAAAATTATATGTGAAATGTTTCTGTTATGTTTAGTTGTTTTATTGCTAATTTGTTGCTTGGTGCTGTATAGCCTATTATTAGCCATTATATAGCCTACATTATTCCTGTGAGAAGTTAGCAGTTGTGTGTTTTCCTGACATCACAGGAGGACATTGTTATTGGTAGAGCAGTTATAATGGTGTTTCTTCTTCTTCTTCTTCTTCTTCTTCTTCTTCTGGCTGCTCCCATTAGGGGTCGCAACAGCGGATCACGCGTCTCCATCTCATTCTGTCTTCTGCATCTTCATCTGTCACACCAACTACCTGCATGTCCTCCCTCACCAGGTCCATAAACCTCCTCCTTGGTCTTCATCGTCTCCTCCTGCCTGGCAGTTCCTTCATCAGTACTGATTTTGTTAAACAATCTGGTTAAAAACTCCACTGCCATCTCTGCTAAACATCTCCATGCCTCCACTGCTATGTCATCTGGACCAACCACCTTTCCACTCTTCATCCTCTTCATAGCTGTCCTCTCTTCAGCCTTACTAATCCCCCGTACTTCCTGATTCACTATCTTCACGTCATCCAACCTTCTCTCTCTCTCATTTTCTTCATTCATCAGCTCCTCATAGTACTCCATCCACCTTCTCAACACACTCTCCTCGCTTTTCAGCACAGTTCCAACTGCATCCTTTATCACCCTAACCTGCAGCACATCCTTCCCAGCTCGGTCCCTCTGCCTGGCCAATGGGTACGTGTCCTTCTCTCTTTTCTTAGTGTCCAACGTCTCATATAGCTCGCCATACGCTTTTTCCTTAGCCTTTGCCACCCCTCTCTTCACCTTGTGCCACATCTCCTTGGCTAGTGAAGCTACGAGATGACAAGTGCGATGGTCTTGATGGTGGCATTACAATGAAAGGTGAAGTTTTGGAAGCTGATCTGTGCACAGATGAGGAGGTGAGAGCTGGAGAGACTAAAGGACTAAAGCGCCGCTGCATCGCCTTCTTTAGGTAGAGATGAAGTGAGGGTTAAATCCCACTGCACGGTTAACAGCAGGCAGTCAAATGGCATTGTGGGTAATGTAGGAAATTGCTAACCAAAGTGAGAATAGTTTAAACCAAAAAAGTCAACTCAGAATTAAATCATAAAAGGAATCCTTTGTACAGTTTAAAACACATTGATTATAATGATTGATATGCAAGACATTCAGGGTGGATTTAATATTTAATTGTTCTATATTTTATTGTACTATAGTCTCACTCTATGCACAGATTAACAAAATAACAGTGAACAAAACAATATAATTTAACAATAATAATAACAATAATTTTAAATGTATTATTATTATTATTATTATTATTATTATTATGCTGTGCCAAACAATTCAGTGCTTCAGTGCTTATTTATTAACTAATACAGAACACTGATGATTTATTACAGCTATTTAGATATGCAAGTTGACTCCCACAAGTTCTAAGAGTCGGCTCAAAGAGTCGACTCATTATAGTTCGACTTTGCTGAAGTATAAATAAGCCAGCATGGCGCGTCTCGATCCTATTTAGACTGATGATGGCACTCAGAATAGCATACACACTGCTTTTAGCTTTAATCTGGACTGTATTTTCCAGCTCCACACTCGGGATTCATCTGTTTAAGGCGAGGATCAGAGTGAAGGGGGAAAGTAAGAGCCATAACTCCATCTGTTCATTTAATATCTCTCCTTCATCTAACAACATAGTACTTCGTACAGCCTTTTTAGTTTTATTGTCTTTATTGTCTTTATGTCAGTCTGAATCACTGTTCTCTTATCAGGCAGTGTGTAGTTGAGATGTGTAGGCTTGGGAGTGTATGATTGTATACCTTTTGTCTAAATGCAAACCTGGAGTTGTACATAGACTACAATGTCAGGTGAAAGTTTTTGAACATGCCATATTTGAGCATTTTTGGTTCTGTAGATTAGTTTTGGAACTTCAGATTCTCTAAAATGAGAAACTCTGAATAAGAAAAAAGGTAGGTGTAAAGTGAGAAGTGTCTGCTCAGTTTGATTTAAGAGGGTTGCTGCCTCCCAGCTCCAGGGTCCCGGGTTCGATCCTGATCCTGGCCTCAGTTGATTGTCTGTGAGAAGTTTTGCATCTTTTCTCCGTGTCCTTGTGGGTTTTCTCCAGGTTCTCCAGTTTCCACACACCTTCCAAAAACGAGCCAGTAGATGAGTTGGCTAAGATAAGGTGAATGAGTGTTTGTGTGTGTGTGGCTTCCTGCCCAGGGTGTGTTATTGACTCATCCAATTTTCCTGGGATGGGTTCTGGATCCACTGCAACCCTTGTCAGGATAAAGCACTGAAAATTACCGAAATGTGTGATTCTGATATGTCAGAAGATAATGATTCATTTTCTCAGACAGTAGCTACAGCTTAATTAATACACTCATTGTAATACGTTATTGTTTCTGTAGTAACAGATCATTTGCAGGGGCTTATATGATGAATGGTCCACATAAATAGATTTTTAAACATGTATGGTATCGTTGGTATGGTGGAGTCTTCTGTAAAGAGGCATTGATTTATATTTATGGAAGGAGTCTCCAGTGTCAGAGGTAAAGCTGGAATATTAAGTTTTCCACCAGTCTTCAGGACAGAGTGGTATACGTGTTGTGGTTTCTCTGTAACATGAGGCTTATGATGGGAAGTGGGAAGTGGTAGCTTAGTGGTTAAGACGCTGGACTCCTGATCGGAAGGTTGAGGCTGCCACTGCTGGGCCCTTGAGCAAGGCCCTTAACCCTCAACTGCTCAGTTGTATAAATGAGATAATTGTAAGTTGCTCTGGATAAGGGTGTCTGCCAAATGCCATAAATGTAAAAGTTGTGCTGGAGAGACTGCTAGATACTATAACATAAGAGATAACAGGAACTAACTTTTTGCTTCCTGGGCATCCTATAACATTAACTGTAACTATTGTTATCTAACAAATAATAAGCTGCTATAATATAGAAGGAATAAAACATATTTAATATTTAAAACAATATTCTTCAGGGTGGTAAAAGTAATTCTGCTTCGTGTCCAGTCACATCGCACCACCCTGTCGATGATTATTTTTTCAAAAACACCCCCAAGTGTTTTATTCTCTATATAATATATAAAAATTCTCAGCTGCTCGGAAACTTTTGCATTGCAGTGTAGACATGAGTCTTCTTTATCTATAGCATTTATTCAAACAGCCACAGTGTTGTCCCTAACACTCCTGCTTTCAGTCCGTTATCTGTTTTGGACTGTTGTGTCTCCTGGTTAACAGCCAACTGAAGATTGCGAAGCTGAGTTGTTTCTATGGCGAGGAATGTGTGTCATGCTGAAATGCAGTCTGTTCGGCAGAAAAAAAAGTGAACTGCTATGTATTGAATGTCACTGAGGGACAAAAGCTGCAATGCAATACAAAGACTAAAAGCACAGGCAGAAATATAAATGTAGTCGTGCTTGTAGAAAATCATGATGTGCCAGAATTAAAGCACAAGGTACTGCATGGAATGACTGTATAAATTTTAACTGCAGCCCAAATCTAAAGTAAAGAATTTTGATGAATTTTGATCAATTTTCTGAATTGTGTCAGAAAACTCAGTCATGTGGATATATGCAAAATATGTTCTTTGGCTGTGGTTCTGCAACATCTAAAGCATAACTGAAACCAATAGAGAATATTGACAAAGTGTTACTTTTCATTTTCCACACATCACTATTGAAAAGGAATTTGTCATTTGTGCATTTCTCAGAGCTCCAGGGTAAATCTGGGTGGAGTTTCTCATGTTCTCCTTGTGTTTTGTGTGGGTTTCCTCAGGGTTGTCCGAGTTCCTCCGGGTTCTCTGGTTTCCTCCTACCTCCCAAAAACATGCTGTTAGGTAGACTGGAGACTCTAAATTGCCCTAGGTGTGAATGTGTGTGTGTGTGTGTGTGTGTTGCCCTGTGATGGACTGGCGTCCCTGTTCCAGCCTTGCACTCAGTTTTCTCCAGGATAGGCCACAGATTCACGGACCAGGACAAAGCACTTACTGAAGATAAGAACTAATGAATGCATTCGATTTCATGTTTTCCACTGGAATAATATTACTGTGGCATAAATTTCCCTTCCCACTGATCTTTGCTCAGACCTTTGCTCCAAAAACATCATAGGATCAAGTCACAAGCAGCAAAGAAAACATTTCTCTTATTTATATAAAGTTACATAAATTACATTCTCTCTCTCTCTCTCTCTCTCTCTCTCTCTCTCTCTCTCTCGGTCTCAGATGCAGAATTTCTCAGTTTTAAAACATCAAATGGAAACATGATAAATAACCTGAAGCTGATCCACAATCCCTACGGCGTAAACATTTTTGCAGGAGGTCCTCAGGGCCTGTACATGTTAAAACCAGGAAAACATCCAACACTGGAGCAGGTACTATAAACTGTATTCCCAGCATCTCTTTGCATATGTCACTTGATATCATGTAACATATACTATCATACTGTATATTATTATAAAATTAATAATAGTAATAAGAGGAAGAAGAAGAAAAGAGAAGAATAAGAAGAAGAATAGATGCATTAAACAAGCTACACAGGTATCTGAAGTAAACCAGGATTTTAAAAAAAAGGACAGAAGGACAACGTTTGGTACCGCAGACACCTGACCTGCCTGAGGAAAGGTCCAGAAACTCATTTAGCTTCATTTTAACTTAGTCTAGTCGCTGTGTTTCTTGGTGTTAAGATATTGCAATAGCAGTGAAGCCAACAGCAGAAACCAGCAGCACCCTTAGAAAAAAAAGACTTGAGACTATCTTAAGTCTCTAGACTCTGATGACATAACGTATGATGTATGACTAGAGCTTTATTTACCGAGGATATTAAATAAAGTGTTTCGCTTTCTGGACAGGTACATGTGCCGATATTTGGACCAGAATGCCAGAGCAGCACTACTGTAAGTTTCACACTTACTATATGATGATTTATGCTTGTGAAATGCACTGTTCATTGGAATTTTTATTAATGCAGTAAAGCGTGTAAAGTGGTCACAGTGTAGTTCTGTTTCCGTTCCAAACACACCCAAGTATGTCGTCAGTGTTTTTAAATAGGGTAACTATATTTTATTTTTGGTAATGTAATATAATTATTAGAATTATATATACTTATAATTATATACTTATTGCCTGATGCAAAGCACAGTTACTCTTACCACTCAGAGGTTGATTATTTTCCAATAACAGCACAAGTGTTTTATTCCTCTTATACCACAGCAATTTGTTGATTAACGTTTCCAATTAATTACTGAATCACACTTGTATTCATTTATAGTTACATTTAACAATGTGGAACATCTAAGAAATTAGTTCATTTCTGTTATCACTGATTTTATAGTAGCTATAAACAGTTATTCTGTTAAACTGTGAGTATTGATCATTCAAAAGTACTGTGGTGTAATGTCTTGTTGAACAGCAGCTGGATGCTCATGACTCATATTTGGTCATATTTTTTGCATATATGTCAACTTTGGTGTTCAGAGTGGTTTTGCTTTGTCAACACTGTTCAGCAAACTTTTCATAAACAAACTCCTCTGTTTCGTAACAAATGCTCCTCAGTGCGCAGTGTACCAGGTTACGCTGCGTGCAAGTTCAAACCGCCCTACCACCCTGGAGCAGACAGAAATATTTATGCTTTGCATCAGAGATAGAGCATTTTGATCATTTTATAAACTCTGGCTAGACTGTCTTGCTCTGTGAAAATGAAGGGCATCCAGTCTCAATTATAAAGTCTTTAGTTTTTGGGCTTGGGGTGTGTTGGAAACAAAAAGAGACAAGAAAAATTGTTGAGAACCAGCTGTTGAGATCTTTTTGATTTTTGATTTTCAGGATTGTAAATACACAATCTCTTTGCTGAAAGAAGGGAGGAATGGAAATCCACTGTTCATGTGTGGATCCAAACCAGAAACGACAATATGCTGTGATGTGGTATGTTTGTTTTTGGCATAAATGCTCTTCAAACACAAGCACACAGTGTGTACGTGATTATGCACTAATATGCTGGTCCTTGGACTTAGCAGGACTTATTGTGTGTAAAGTTCATTTTAAACATGAGAGCAGACATGTTAGATTGTGAATAATATTCTACAAGCCATCTTTTTCTTCATGCCAGACCTCAGAGCACGTTCCTGTGAACTGCTCCAAACTGATGTATCCAACACAAATCAATGATTCGTCTTTGCACGTTGGTAAGAAAGCATTCAAACCTGCATTTATTTACAGATCAAGCTGCTAATTCTTCTTTAATTCATTCTTGGGAGACAAAGTATCACTGTAACCTAGTGTGTTGAATACCAAACAGTCAGCTTCAGAATTACACTTGGTATCGTAGTCCTCTGACCTGAAGCCATGTCCATGTGGAGAGATTCTGTATTGAGGAATGCTCTCAGATTCCTTGCTCAAACATTATAAGACTTTTACAGGCAAATGAGTATGCTATCAGACCTATACCCAATACCAGTATCACTATTGATGCATCCCTAACTATGATGCATGGTTTTGTTAAAAAAGTATTTTTGATAAGGATTTCCTATTTTCTTTTCTTCCTTCTTTCTATCATATTTATCAAACAAAGCTAATTAACCACATTTTTACCCAGCGTGCCAATCATTTTGGAGCGCACTTTATATACTGCACTACTTTCAGTTAGAAACATGTCCAGTTGACGCAGTCACACAGTTTCTGTACACCGGCACCTGAGGGGTTCTCAAGAATGTTGGTAGTGAATTGGGCTGTGGGCAAAGGAAGTACATGGAGGAAATAGATTAGAGAGGCATTTACCAAAGACCTGAACCACATTCACGAAGCTAATACAATGACTATCGTTTTGTAAGAGTTTGTGAGAAAGGTTTAAGTTCATGTGCATGTTAGCTGAGCATTCTCTTCATTGGAATTGATGTTCAACCCACAGCCCAGATGTCATTTGCCTGATGCAAGGCCATTAGAATGTGGCAGCTTTTAAAAAGTGCTGTGGCTGAAGTTTTTTTTTTGCCACAGCAAAGCTTCAAAAGTTCAGAAAAACTGATGTTAAGCACATTTTATCCGTTGCCCAACCAGTCAGATCAGAGGGTAAGGGAAACTGAGAAAAATAAACATGTATGAAAGTGCTGGTTAAAACAACTAGCCTTGTTAGTTTGCAAATATGATTTGCTAGTATAATTTACAAAGTATAATTTGTTAGCTGAAACAAAAACATTTCTTTGCCAATATTCTGTCCAGTACTTTTTCTGTGTATTTCTTAGGAATAATGTAATAATGAGTAATTGTGGTATCAGTGGTAGTCCACAATAAGAATATTGTGTATGTTAAATATCACAGCATGTTGCTTATTTGACCATTGGCACATGGCTACCTGTGTATAGCTGGTGAATTCTGAATGTGTATCATACACCATGGCTGATGTGTGTTTGTTGTGTGTATCCCAGGCAATTCGCTATATTACACAATCTCACATCGGAACAATGATGAATTAATTACCAGTGGCCTCTACAGATGGACTATGAGCAAAGCCACCTGGTCAAAGTCAAGACAAACCGGTGAGAGAGACGTGCTGCATCCAGTTGTTGTGCAGTAAACAATTCACATTACAACAGATTTGTAAAGAAAAATAATCAGCAGGGGAGTTAGGATCCATGTGCAGAGGAGTAAGGATCCATGCGCAGAGTTTATTGAATCACAGTCCAAATATCGTAGTGGTTAAGTAAGCAGTGGTATTGGTATCAATAATCATTGAAACACAAGGAAAATCCAAAGAACAGTCAAACACAGAAATAGCAATCAGACAGCTCAAAATAGCAATAGCAGAAATAGCAATCAGGATTATCAAATTAATCAAATTAATGGCAAGACTTCTAAATTATTAACATGAAACCATGTCCTTATATGGTGAGCAAACCAGGAAGTAGACAGCAAACAGGAAATACGCAACTGACTAGACTTCTGGGGACACTGGCCTCTACTAATGGGGTGTTGTGACAAGATTATACTAGCATTTGAATATTAAAATCCTAAAGGATAGTCTTTATCTATTAAATCTAGCATTATGCAAATTGGTCATCCTGGCATTTTGGCTTAACTTAACCTTTAATAAAACTAAGCATGAGAATTTGTTTTTCTCTGGTTTCAGAGCAGAGGTATGTAAAAATCTTAGCAAATCAAGGCAATGGATCACTGGATGGAAAAGTGTACACCTTCTACGTAGAACAGAACAAGAACCAGGACCCGGACATGCCCCACTGGATACCCCGAGTTTCTCAGATCTGCATGGTAAGCAGCATGGCATGTTGTGTTTTGCCAGAAATAATATTTCTAAATTTGTATTTTTAATCAAGTTCTGCTTTTATAGAGTAACAATGAGGATCGAATGAGATCCTGAGACAAAAATGAGATCGAACAACTCATAATAATGACAGTGACACAGTAGTAATAATAATAGAGAGAGTGTTGTGAGACAGTGTTTTTATGTGCGTGTCTTTATTTCTTGGTGAAATGGTCCTTAATGCCACTCAATAGCTGCAATCACAGTAACACTCCTAACCATGCTATGAAGTTTCAAAATGCACACATTTACTCATCAGCGTCATCTGCACTTCTTGCTGCAGTATGAGTTAGTGAAGGAACTTCTCAGTTACATTAATAAGGAACAAAGGATAAAGGAGAATTTTCAGTTCTTGTGGCACTGTTTTCAATTTCATGACATTAAACACCAGGGTAGATTTGCAATTCATTTCCATTAAACACAACAGTTTTACAAGCAGGTTGCTACATGCAGAATGGTGGCTCTGAAAGAGCACAAATATATAGAGTTCGATATACAGAATTATACCATGGTCAGAATTTTCTAAGCAGCCGGTCTGACAGTAATAATGCACTCATTCTGATACGCTGTCGTTTCTATAGTGACACCTTACACAAGGATATGTATGGCAGACACTCCGTGTATAAAGATTTTTAATGGTATAATTGTTGATATGGTAAGGTTTTCTGTGAGGAGTCGTTTATTTAACATTTAAGGAAGGAGTCTCCAGTGTCAGCACTTTGTAGCTGGAATGTTTCCAACATGGGAAAGTGCTCAGGACAGAAGGCTTTGTGCTTTCCAGTTTCTTGATAACATGACAAGCTGCAGTTTCTCATCATGTAACTGTTGTAACGTATGTGAGAACAGGTGCTAACTTGTAACATACTGAAACTGTAATCGCTGGCCATGAGAGGGAATAAAACACATGCTGTTACTGGAAACTAATCAACTTTGTGATGGTAATTGTAACTCTGCTTCATCACACCACCCCATTGTTGATTATTTTCCTGTAACATCATGCCCCAACATGTTTTATTCCTTACACAATATGAGTAATGTACTATGCACATACAGTATGATGTGTAAAAAAAATAGTTAGGCTGTCAGTAAAAAATGTTTGGTTAAACTTCAAGAAACAAGTTCAAGAAAATCAAAATAAGCAATGGGTATAAGTGACTGTGAAAGGATTTAGATTTTTTATTTTATTGGAAAAAAATCTAGATGTTACCGTTAAAGGCCAATCTGGATCACTGTAATTAGGCACTTTGTCACACACAACATATATTTGTATTACAGTTGATAGTAATGCTGTCTAATATCGACTGTAAGACTAATCTCTGATTACAGTAACTTACAGTCTTACAGTAACTGCTTCATCATAGAAGTGTAGGGTCTGAATGAACACTTGTCATTAGTTATTTAATTGCCAATAATGGGTAAGCTTTAATAAAATGCCACATTTTGAAAAACCTTCAACCAGCAGTGTAGATCTAGCCTGCAGCTGCTGCTTACAGTCTTTGCCTGTCTAACACTCTCAATTCTCCCTGCTCTGCCCAGACTAAACTAACTATTTCCTCCTTCTGTTCTCAGGCGGATCGTGGTGGAAGTAAATCTGTGCTGCAGTACCGCTGGACGTCCATGCTCACCGCACGCCTGTTTTGCGGAGATGAGAAGAAGCGGCTCTCGTATACAGAGCTGCTGGACGTTGCTGTGCTGGAAGCTGTGGAATGGAAAAACACCATGATTTACGCCCTCTTCAAAAATGCCTAGTAAGATGATGCATTGTAGCACATACCTGACCAGGTGTTCAGTGTTATTTGCATGATGTATATCTGCAGTGTATTTCCTGATGAGAAGAGTCTGTCTGCACACTGCCCACACTCGTGTCTGTTACGGGGATGTGTGAATTCAATGACATGGCCTTTAAATGTGGTGCTGAATGTTCACCTGATATGATAAATACTTATCCAGTGGCTCATATCACTCCCAAGGTTTACTATGTTGCTTACACCAAAGTAACATGGTAAAACAAGGCTGCCCTATTCCTGTGGCAGATTAAAGCTACAAAATATCTTGAAAACATAAAAAAATTAAACCTGTTTGCTTAAAGCTTGTTCACTTAGCATTAACCTGAAGCTAGCTAGTGTTACAATGAGGTTCTGCCATGGGCGTATGAGAGAATAGCTAGCTAGCTAAATGCACTGTAAACCTGTCTAGCATTACATTGAGGGAGTGTCACAGCTAGCTAGTTTCCTAGTTACCTTGGTATTATATATTATATAAGGTACTAAATAAGCTAGGGCTAGTCATAGCTAAGTACTACCTAGATAAGCTACTTACTAGCTCAACAAATGACAAATTCAAAAGTGAACATTTAATGCAATTTATAGCCTCACAGCTGATCTCATATTAGGCAGCTATAGCTAGTGTTATGCTAACTCATGATAGACTATAGCTCCTGTTAGCAGAAAAGCTTTTGCAAACGACCTCCTTATTGCTTTTTCATGTCTGTTGTATTTGGAAGATAGAGCTGTCTGCGCTCTGCCATCTTACAATTTTTGATTAGGCCATAACTGCAGAATTTTTGTAATTGTAAATGTGATTTTGTAAACCAAATATAACATTACCAGTTCCTCTCAGGTTCCCTCTTGATAGCCACTTATAGCTACTGTTAGCAGTGAAGCTTTTGAAGATTTATGAATATCACTCTTCAAAATCGTGTAGAGTTAGCTCGTGTTAGCTAGGTAGTTACTGATATCCGTGAGCATTTAATATAATTTTTAAATCCTGCTATAAGGCAGCTATAGCTAGTGTTATGATAACTCATGATAGCTAGAGTACGACTATAGCTAGTTGTATTCTAGCTGACATTAGCTGGTTTTTGCTAGCATTAAGGCGGCTCATGTTACCTAGCTAGCATTATCCATTAACATTTATTTATATAATTAAAAAATCCTCACAGAAATCCTGCCACATTAGCTTTGCTAGCAGGCTAACAACATTTGTGAAAATACTTGTGTATATATAAACAATTATTAATTTTCAAGATGGAGGACAGACCTTAAAGACTTTGATGAATGTTTTGTAAATGTGTAATATTGATTATGTTTTTTTTTGTTCAAGCCAAAGACCACACTACCAGTTTCAGTCACTCAGTGACAGTGACAGACAGATAATGTGACTAACACACTGTGATAATAACACACATGTCCTGTTCCCAACAGGAGCTAATTATTTAGACAGGTTTAACTTTGGCAAAATTACACACTATGCACACTTTGAATTGCAAATAATCATGTCATGTGTTTGAGCTGAGTCAACAGCACGCAGCTATTCAGACTACTCCAGCTATGGTTTTATGATATGCCTTGTAATGACGTTAATAATTTCTGTACTGGGAAGTGACCAGAATTGTCTGCTTTGGGTTTAATGCTAATTCAGGAATCTTTCCATTTATGGCTCAAGTGGAAGTTAAAAGTGGTTTCTGATTTCAGAAACCTTGTGTTTCCATCAGCTGTTTCTGTTCCCTTAGTCACAGCCTGTAGGCTTAATTTAACAGTTGTAGAAACACTGTGTGTGTGTGTGTGTGTGTATTTGCCTGAAGGATATAATGCTGACCTGTTTCTATCCCATAGCAACTTGCGAGCAGTGTGTGTTTACAAAATGTCCGACATCATTCGCGTCTTCACGAGCAACAATTTCAAAACTGGCACTGAGTCTTTCTCTTCACCACGTCCTGGAGAGGTACACTATCATTCAGTAAAACAGAAATAAACCACAACTTCATCTCCCAATGCATCTTAAATAAGTTATACTTGTGTGTTTTACAGTGCGTAGAAAACAGTCCTACGTTACCATCAAACATTCTGAAGTTTATGGAAAGTCATCCTGAGTTGGAGCAGTGGATTAAGCCTGCACAGGCCCCTCTGTTGTTCAACCATTATCACTACACACATCTGCAGGTGGACAGAGTGCAGAGCAAGAAATCAGGAAATAGCCATCATAATGTCCTCCTCATGAGTCTAGGTGAGCAGGTGTCTGTTTTTCTCAGAAACACTATAGTCTTACAGAAACATGACTGAAAACATGAAATATATGACTTGAAATAAGAACAGAGGTAGAGTAGACTCATCTACATTTGACATTAGGCAAAAGAGGAGTGTTGTGTGTCACTGGTGTAAGAGAGGATTAAGAACCAAAGATGTGACTTTAACTAAAGTTTCAGAATGACTACAGGACTGATATAGTTGACTGGTATTTCTTAGTTAAGTACATTAAGTTTTGGAAACACAGCAGGATCAACTGACCGGTATTTCTTATGCCAATGCACACTACACGACTTTCAAAATCTCTGCTGCTCACACTACACGTTTTATCACTGTTCTTTTGTGGCTGTAGCTAAGCTACAAGTTGCCCTGTCTAGCTCAGCCATATTAAAGCTGTCCTTTAGAGAAATGTAACTAGCTATACTACTAATCAAAAGTGCCTAAGCTACATCAACCATTGATATCACTGGTATTTACTTAACAAAATATAGCCAGCTGATTGGTGTGAAGTTTATTAGGGTGCATCCAAAAATTCTAATTCAAATGCGTACTGGAGGTCAGACAAGGTAACACACAGACAACCCATTTTACAAAACAAAAACAGGTATAGATGTCAGTTTATCTATTCAATTCAATTTTATTTGTATAGCGGGTTTAACAATGGACATTGTCACAAAGCAGCTTTACAGAAATATATAAATTCAAGATATGAATTTTAAATTTGATAAATTTATCCCTAATGAGCAAGCCGGAGGCAAGTTTGGCAAGGAAAAACTCTCTGAGATGACATGAGGAAGATATCATGAGAGGAACCAGACTCAAACGGGAAAGCATACTCATCTGGGTGACACTGGATAGTGCAATTATAAATCATTTCTCATTCTGTAACTGTATACTATAGTCAAAAAGTGAAAGTGTGCAAACAGGACCTTATGAGCAACTTATGAGTATGAGCATCAGAGTCATTTCTAAATTCATTAATGTTATAACTTAAAGTCTCACACTGATGTTCTTAACTGTTCATTGATGGAGAATTGAGTTCAAATTGTTCTTAGCAATTGCAGTCCTAAGTCCTATCTACCATTTCGGTTCTGACTCGAACAGTCAGTAAAGCTGTAAAGCTGCTTTGTGACATTGTCCATTGTGAAAATCACTATACAGATAAAATTGAATTGAATTGAAATGTTTTTGAATGACCATAGGAAAGTCCTTACTAGTATCCTGAATTCATTAAGTGTCAGCTTTAGCCTCTTGTTCATCTCATGTATTGATAGAGGGCAATATGTCTTAGGGCAGCTTCACACTTTACTTTTACACCATAAATTAGGGATGGGCTGACTTTTGAAACACTGTACTTTTACACCATAAATTAGGGATGGGCTGACTTTTAAAAAACACCTCTCTCTGTCTCTCTTGCCTCCTCATCCAAAAAAAAGAGTAGCTAGCTACCACTGCAACAGCTCCGTTCTTTCAGACATCATTATGTTAATCACATCCAGCAGAGCTTGATCCTGAGAACCTGGATTGGACATGACATCCTAATTGACAACCAGAAAACACTAATTTGCCAGTCCAGTCTAAGTTTTGTAGGAACCAGTAATGCTAGTCAGTTGATATCGAACACCTTTCAGGGTCATTTGGCTGTATATTGGATATAATGACTCATAAGTTGATAAACCAACGCAAAACGATGTAAAACATAGATAAGTATAATGGGAAATCTTTACACTCAAACGCATTTACATTTTCAAAAAAAAAAAAAGAGGAAGAGGAAGTTTTAAGTTACATGTTGTGAGAAATGTGAGGGAGGAGCAACATGTTCTTCTTTCTATTCTGTTCCAACATCTCTGTACAAAAAGGCCTTTCATCGGGGTAGACGGACATTAATGTGGGGCAAAGAGTGGGCTGTGAGTTTCACTGATCACTGATGCAGACACTGCATGGCACATATATAATGCAGAAGAGTAGGCTTTAACCCTTTCGTGTGCAAGTTATTTAAAAACATATCCAGCTTCTTTAAATTGCATGTCATATGAATGCTGACATTTTCTAAATATCACTCATATTAAAAACTAAATTGATTGTCCATGTGTAATTCTAAAGTAAAGTCTAATATATTTAATGTTGACCAAACTTCTAGGAAATATGTTATATTTTCCTAAAAACAGTGTGTAAAGGAACTGTAGGTGTGAAAAGAGTTAAAATATAGCATATAAATGTTTATTATTATTACATTATTATTAAATGTGCAGACCTTGAAACTCAGCAAGCCCTCGTTTGGTCTGTGGCTTTACAGAGAAAAACCACAAAATCTATAAATGGAAATTCAAAGTCAAAATATTCTTCTAGTACAAAGTGTGATGCTCATGCTCCTGATGTTTCAAACATTCATTCAGCTTCAGTAATTCTGGTTTGGGTCACGGTGGATTCAGAGACTATCCAGGATACACCCACACTCACACACGCAAAAGTAATTTAGCGTAGCCAATTCACCAACTGGGATGTTCTTGGGAGGAAAAAGCAGAACCTAAAGGAAACCCATACCTCACTCCTGAGATAAGCTCTGCATTCACCATCACCCTGACCAGGAGACCAAGGCAATAACTGAAAGTTTCACACATCCCTGGACAGTTAGTTATGTGTCACATGGTTCTCAAGTCTGGGTTGGGGAGACCCCAAAGAGGCAAATTGAGTTTTTTCCCTTCTGCCTCTTCTCAAAACTCAGAACTCAAGATAGTAAAATCTCAATATGAATTAAATCTTCAGAATTTCCAAAGAGGTGGAACCCAAAACACTAAACTACATATAAGGGTAGACTACCCATGTGGGTCGGCAAAACGTAGTGTATAAGACACTTGGGGGCGTGCTGTTATATGAAAATAATCAGTGATGCGGTAGCGTGATGTGGCCCACTGCAGAGTGGAGTTACTGTTACCATCTTGACATTTCCAGTAACAGACATGTCCAAAAGTGTTTCATTCCTCTTGTATCAATGCTAATAATTTGTATTACTTAAAGACTGACACTTTGTACTTTTTTCCATTTGTAGTTATGTAGTACAGTGGAATGTCATGAAATCAGTTAGTTCCTGTTATTACTTATGTAATAGCAGTCAAAAACCATCAACAGCTATAAACAGCAGCTATAAACCATCGTTTCCTCACCGGCCTCTCTTTTTTTCCTCTCTCTACTGAAGATGGCTTCATGATGGGCAATATCACGATTTATTATATTTTTACATTTTTTTTTAATAATTACAAACTGCCTGGAAGCAGCTGATTTAATTCCTGATTTATTTATTTATTTATTTATTAATAAAAGTTTTTTTAATTATAAAAACCATTATATGTGTAGACCTTTTTTTAAAATGCATAACTTGCTTGCAGTGTGTATCACTACATATTGTGTATCATATAAATATTATAATGATAAAATATTTTTTTATCATTGAAGAAAATATTTTTTAATGATATAATATTTTATATAGAATATTTTTTGTCATGGGGTAATATTTGTCATGTTTTTTGTCAAACAAGGGTGTTCTACAGGTTCAGAGATTTTTGTCCAGCATTTCTAAAAAGTAAAGTATTTCATGTTGAAAAAGAGGGAAAATTAAACAGTTGGTATTTAATAACCTGTTACATTTTACAGTGAGTAACAAAGGACTTATAAATGCGCTCACGCATGACTGATATGATGATACGATAAAAGTGTATCATGATATTATTATACTGCAATGTCCTAATGCCTAGCCCTATAATAAATAACAGTAGTAATGCATGTTATAGTAGAAACTACTGTTTAAAATATCCTGCACAGAGCAATATACTGTATATGTGTATGTGGATGCAAACATTTCATCACGTCACACCTCTGACATATAGAAATAGCATGTTCACGTATGTAAAAACTGTTAAGAGAATACATTAAAGTAAATAAATCTGTGCTTTGTTTTCTCTCCTTAGACAATGGCAATGTCCATAAAATCCTGGAACAGGATGGTGCCCCCTTCATCATCGCAGAGTACGAGCCCTTTAAAACCCGGACACACATCTCCAGCATGCTGCTTGACAGTAAAGCAGTAAGTGACTTTGTTATTAAACAGACTGAGAAACATCTCTCAGCACTACAGTAGCTACGATTCAATAAAGTAAAGAGTGACTTTGGTAGGTCATAGCATAGCCAATAAGAATGTCTTATTCAGAAGCCATATTTCTTAGTGGAGTATCTCATTACCTGAGGTTATGCTGAATCATGATTATATATAACATTATTAAATTAATAATGTTATGATAAAAAAAAAAAATGACAAGCCGTTAAGATTAAAATAATGTAATGTGATGTTGTCTATGTATATTAGGGGTGTCAATTTGTTATAAAAAAATAGCTTTTGAATTTTATTTAATTAAAACTTGGGTTACAATGTGTTTGATGGACTGGTGTCTATTTTCAGGATGCGTAGAGGCAGTAGAAGGAACACATGCTGCACTGCCCATGGGCATAACTTTATTATTATTATTATTATTTGTCCAACTGGGGAGGTGAAGGCTTCCCCTGAGTCACTTAAGCCAGCCAATTGCATCTTTTCAAACTGCTGCTCATGCTGCATCACAGGGTGGCGTAACACACTTGGAGGAAAGCGCTGTCTATGCTCTTCCGCATACATGAGCTCACAGATGCCTACAATTGGTTAGAGGCTCTGTGATTGACAGGAGTGAGAGTGTGCCGCTCCCAGCCCGGTTAGTTTTGCTCTCTTGAATTCCGGGCCACGGATGACTGTGGCATAATCGGGATATGAACTTGCGGCCTCCAGAGGATAGGGTGAACGCTTTGCTGTTGCGCCACTTATGAGCCCAAAACTTTATATTGAAAAGAGCTAGCGACAAGAATGAGGCCCGAAACCTGATTAGTGAGGAACCTGTTGTAAAATGGACTTGGCTTCATTGATAATGCAGTACATTATTTCAGTAAGACAAACTTAAAACATGTTCCAACAAGACAAAATAATAACCCTCTTAATTATTTTTAAGAGATTGTATTTTAAGCATTTGATCTTCCACTACTTCAAGGCCCACTGAGTCTTCCTGTTAAAGCACAATTGTTTCATCAGCTGTGTACTTCCCGTGTTTGCAGTATATTTTTGTTCTTCCTGCAGAAAAAGCTGTTGGTGAGCTCCAGCAGTGAGGTGGTCCAGATCGACCTGCACAACTGCAGAGTGTATGGGAACCACTGTGACACATGTGTGATGGCCCGAGACCCATACTGTGGCTGGGACTGGACGAGGTGTTCAGCTGACACTGGGTACGTGCTGAAACTCATTCATATTTAATTAACAAAAAAGTAGATTACACTAAGCAAACAAAAATAAAAAACTTAATTAAAAAATTAAAACAGTGCAGGAAGGTGGTAGCATTGTGGGGTCTAGTGGTCAGGTATTTGTTTGAGCCCTTTAACACACCATATGCTGAACATGCAGTGCAATACCTTGCAAGTCAGTAATTAGTCTTCCTGTTTTACAACAAGCTGTTGCAACAATGCAGACTACATAACATTCTTAACCAGGGCAATACTTTGTCAAGGTGAGCTCACTGTTACATTTACATTTACATTTCTCAAAAGAGAGCAGTTTCATTGCATGCCATATAAATAATAATATAATATAATATAATATAATATAATATAATATAATATAATATAATATAATATAATATAATATAATATAATAATGTCAAAAGAGAAGCTCTAAACTAAGCTTAACTTTGATAACTAGTCATGAATGTCCTGAGCATTCTTTGGAGGGATGATTTTTTGAGTTTAAAGTGCTGTAAGACTGACTTAACTAGAAACCGAATCAGTTTTGAGGAAGTACAGAGTGAACCACAACTACAACTGAATGCTTGTTCACGGAAACGTTACAAACACCACGACATGAGTGTCCTTTTCAGAAAACTCCTCCTTCAATGAAGAATAAGTTAATACGCTAATAAAAAGTTAATATTTGTATTGAGTAGCAACAAAGAAATTAACCATCCCAGTACATCTCGTAATTTCCCTGGAAACTTAAATGCCTGCTTTCTAATGTGGTCTGGCAACAGCTGTTGTATGTCTTGTTGTCCACAATGCATTTCACTGCTACAAGTGCCTGCACTTAAACTGATACAGTTTTCTTCCTGTCAGGGTAAAGTACGTAACGCTTGAGTAAGCTTCAAGGTTGATGGCTCATACTCCACCATAGCTTTTATCAAAACCCTTCATTCAGTCAGGCTTATACAACTTTTTCAAGTTGAAAAAAAAAAGATAACCTAGTAATTAAAGGATAATCTAATGAGGGAAGTATAACCTAGTAAGTGAAAAATAAACTAGTTGGTGAAACTAGAGGGAAAGATAACATAATGAGTGAAATAAACTATTGAGTGAAAGATAATCTCGAGAGTGAAAGATAACGTGATGAGTGAAAGATGTCCTGGTGAGTAAAAGATAACCAAGTTATTGAAAGATTACCTAGTGAGTGAAACTGGGTAAACAGTTAACCTCGCATTATCAGTGTTGTTTTTTTAAAGAATGTTTAATAAATCACTGTGTTCCCTGGGTCCTTCATTTATTCATAAATCAATACACTTATTTATTTAATACACTGTAGATTAAATATAAAAAAAGAGTGAATAACTTTAAGACTCCATATAAAGTTATGTTAGGAACGTATGGAATGAAATCGTAGTTGTAGATGTAATAGTGGGACGTTCTTATTCATTATTATTGCTTCCCAGTCAGAGAGAAATGCAGCATCTTTTGCACTCTGTGCAGAATTCACACCTTTATTTTGCAAGCTGCCTAACACGTCCTATGACACACATACAACTACCCACACTTGCAGCCCACCAGCACCCCATAACTCTAATGAGATCACGCTATATTTTTGCATTACACCTATACACATATACACAAGTACCTGAGTTAACCTTTATTTAAAATAGATGTGGTTTGTGGTTGTACTGGAACAATAAGAAACTCAGAGAGTATCACCTCTGCACAAATACCAGACTAAAAGCTCAAGGATTATCCCGTAACGCATGACTCTCAGTCTGCATCAACGGGGGAATTATAGCATTGCCCAACATAACACTTTACTCAGTTGAGTAAGGAATAAAACACTCTGTGTGGTGCTGTTATAGGAAAATAATCAATCGAGGTGTGCTGCGGCCTAAACCAAGGTGGCGTTACTGTTACCACCCCAAAGCTGATTATTTTACAATAACAGCATGTACTAAAGTGTCAAACATATTGATTTATGAATGACACATTATACTTTTTATCCATTTCAAGTTACATTTATCGTTCTGGAATGTCCATGAAACAAGTTAGTTCCTGTTCTCACTTAGGTAATAGCAGTCATCCCCTCACCAGTCCTTCTTTTCTCTCTCTCTTGAAGTTTAAAATGACAAAAAACGCAACTTGTCAAGTTACAGAAGAAACAGTGACGCGTAAAATCCTGGAAATCTTACTGACTGTTACAAAATACTGACTCTGGAGACTCCTTCCATGAAGGTTAAATAAATGTTTATTAGTAGTCTTGGAGTGTAGTTATGGAGCGTCCTCTGAACGAGCTGTTACTATAGAAACAATAACATATTACAACGAGCGCATTAATTTGCCTTGGAGCCCGAACTGCTGTCAAAGCTGCTGTTATAAAATATTAATCAACACCTTCTAGCAATCAGATTTGATTCATTCAATTCAGCAGCGCTGTGCTGTAATAATGATTAAATCCTGAAACTGGCCCTATACAGTTTTTATTTGTGTAGTGAAGAACGAAGAGAGATTGTAGAACATTTGAGAAATGTAATCTTCATAACTGATGATGGAGGATTCATACTTTTGGGTCCTGTTCTGCATGCCGAAATGTTTATCGTAATCTGCAGGCAGAACTTTCCTGAGCTAAAATCTAACTATTGTGCTGTTTTTTTTCATAGATCCTTAATACAAGATGTGACCCATGGAAACCACTCTATATGTGAAAAAAGTAGGTCACTGTGTGTGTGTGTGTGTGTGTGTGTGTGTGTGTGTGTGTGTGAGGCTCTATGCTTACTTCATGCTTTCTACATTACACTGTTGCTAACCTCAGGATGTGTTCACACACTGGACCTGAGCCCATGCGCTGATTTATTTCTGTATATACAAACGTTCAGAACGATGAATCGGAACAATAAAGGGACATACCTATGAATTTCTACTTTACAAAAATTGTGTTCACTGCAGAACTGATGCATAAAATCGCACAATCAACAAATAGGTCAGAAGAAATTTGTAAAAACAAGCCCAGAATCAACCCTGTGGATAGATTTGAGTGTTCTAGCCAAGTGTGAAAACACCCTGAAACACTCTTATTTGCCTTTAATGATTGTATTTTACTAAAAACTGGAATTACAGATGCAACCTAAACGCATGCAGCTCTAATTACAAAGATACGCCCTAAACACTGTGAACTCTGAAAAAAATAGTAAATCTGATTGTATTGTTATAACTCTGAATATATAGAATGTAAATTGGAATTATATATTTTAATATATAATAATTATATTATAATTATATATTTAAAAAAAAGATATACATTTCCATATTGTCATGAATATATAAATGCAAATCTGTATATATATATATATATATATATATATATATATATATATATATATATATATATATATAGTCTACATCTTAATATAAATATATCTTTATGATCAGGCGTGTCAATAGACAGACGTTGTTATTGAATTTTTTTTTTTATGAAAACGGTAGACCTATATGTCCTGCATACATTTATTAATACAAATATTGTACTATTATAGAATTATTTTAAATGATCACTTACCTAAACCAAAGGGAGAATGTTCCTCTACTTTACAAAAGGCCGGCTGTAGTGCCGAAGGGTCGTCACAGTCCGTTAAGTGTTAATGCTGTGTAGCTTTTCTGCAGACTCTCAGCATCACTGAGATGGAAACTGTCAACCATCTGTTAATGAATAATGATTTTATTGAGACAAAGACAAAAACTGATTACACCAAGCATGTCTATTGGTTTAGTCAAATATGGAAAACTTAAGAGCTTGTCTATCAATATGCCTGATAAAAGGTATGACTATATAATCAAGGTTTATATCTATATATTCCGATTTACATTTATATATTCAGAGTTATAACTATATATTCTGATTTACATTTATATATTCAGCGTTATAACTATATATTCAGGATTTATAAATGTACATTCAGATTTCATATAATTATTTCCTCTTTGATCTTTCATAATATGAGAAAGAAAGGACAGTTCTTCTAGTGCGTTCTAATATTTACACATATTCTTCAGTTAATCCCAGGTCTATATACAGGCTTTTGGATAGAGCTCTTAGTCTATAACTAACACAAACTGACTCTACAGCTATGTTTTTTCCAGTGAAGATTATCTTGATAAAGCAGGCTCACAAATACTGCACACTCACACACTCTTTACCACTGGCTGCTCTGTGTGCAAACCACTTCAACAAATATCACGCGCTTCTAGCATACTGTCAATAAAATGACCAAAAAAGGCAAACAAGACAGCCTATTAAACACCAGCCATAAAAACAAAATGGCATAATAAGCCGTGTAACCATGACCTGTAAAGTGATAATGAATATGAAATAAAATTCACACTTATTCGTTTTAGTCATATAAAAAAATCAAGCATGGCAGTGTGTTTTTTGGCACTGCCATGGTTTTTAATCCATATATTCAAAAGGTATATTGCAGATGTTGCGAATAAAAATGCGTGCGCACCATGGTGAACTTGTTTCCCACACAAAGACTGAGGAAAAGAAGAAAATTTGTCACCATTTTCCAATGCTGAACTTTTCGGGATGTAGTTGGGATGGAAATTTTGCCAAGAATGGACAATCCTGGTCCTCTTGGAAGGGTTTTATTATTTTAACAGTGAGTCTGTTGTGAGGAGAATAGACAGTCAGGTCTTGGATTGGTTTTTATAAGCGGGTCACTTGACGCTAATTATGATGACCGGTGTCACACGCAATTTGCAGAAACAAACAATCGATTATGCAGATGATTTTTGTCCTGCACTCAGTCATAGGAGTTCTCAGGCATGTCTATGTAGGAACTCAATATATTATTTTACTGCATCGTTGCAGTTATTGTCATTTTAGATTAGAGTTATCTCTACTATTGACCTTTGTGCTCATTTCTAACCCATGACCATCTGCTGTTATCCTCGCAGATGTCCCCAAAACCAGTGAGTCCCGGACGCATAGCAAGAGTGACTCTCCTAGCAGCGTCCCTCAAGCCTCCAAATTCTTCCTTACATGTCCCATGGAATCCCAGCATGCCTCATATGCGTGGATCCACCAGGGCAGGACAATTGAGTGTGTCTTAGCTGAACAGGACTGCCTTTTGTTGATCGACAGCATGAGCGAAAAGGATGAGGGCGTTTATAAATGTGTCGCCTCAGAGAACGGCTACAACAGGGCAATCGTCCATCAGAAGCTGCAGATGAACGCCGCCTCGGAGACCAGAATGACAAACGTAGCTTTGTTGTGCCTTCTGTTCCTGATCTTTGTGATCTAGCACTATCTGGATGTTGAATTTATGTAGCACCTTTCTCATAATGAAGTTTGATTTAGAGTTTTGGGGGCCTCACACTCGTTAGTCGATGAACCCAGTCACAAAGTTTTCTAAGTACAATAACCACCCCTCACTCATACACATAAACCCTGAATAATAATGTGCCAACGGAAGAGACATAATAAGACAAGACCACAGCCAGTGAGATCATGTTCATTTTCCTGTGTTCACCGGAGTTACCACATCATCCCACCTTTGTTGAACTAAGGTTTCATGACTTGACTCATGAGTCCAGAGTGTGACTGATGCAACAATACCATTTCTACATGTGACTGCTCCATTACTGCATCAGTGAGTTTCCACAACCTTGCAGCTCTTCAGAGGAACACAACATTTTACACCACCACAAACTGTGAAGTTACATGATGCTTTTATGTAAAGATGGTTAACATGCACTGAGAAATATATTTTAACAAAAGTATTGTAAATTATTAGGAATTTTTTTCTGTCACCTAATTTATGATGTCCTTGATTTGTCTTATATAACTTCTTGCTTTTTGGATGCATGTTTATAATAGAATTTATCTGAAATTAACTCAAGAATAAAATCGCTATTTTACTAAGAGCTTTACTCTGTCCATCAATACAAAGAAAGCAGTGTGTATGTTGCTGGTATGAGTGTATCACACACAGCAGGGTTAGATACATTACTTTTTTCCATGTACATTGTGTTCATTAATCTTCAGCCTTAATCAGTGTTAGGTTCTGAGTGGATATTTTTGGTAGATGGACTGTTTCCCAACCCAGCAGTGACACTGAGGTGTTTGCAAACGTCTGTTACTGTGAGGTGTGAAGAGGAGATGGAGAGATCCTGCATGGGAAATATCTTCATGAATAGCAGATTAGGTACATGGAAATAATATGTAAAGGGCATTAACAAGGAGCGAGGAGGAATTACTTCTCCCGAGAGTCCCAGAGGTTATTTCATGCCCTTTTAAAGAATTCCAGTAACACTGCTGTACCTGATTTAAAAGTGTGTGTGTGTGCATGTGTGAGAGAGAGAGACTGTTTTTAATTTCTGACCAATCCCGAATGCTCCCATTTCCCCCCTGCAATATTTTCTTAAATTTACAATATTGTTTATTGTATTTCCCAAGATTACAGTAAACCAAATATAAGCTTATTGAACCTATGTCTAGACATTTGTTCTCATTTCAAGCTTGAGATCTTGAGTCTTGTTCTATTGGCAGGTAAGTTTTCTAATTTTAAGTATTTATTAAGAAAGAATCAAAATCATCTATGAATAGAATATTTATTAAAAAATAATAGGAAATGGAACAATAGATAGAAATAATTGAAAAACAAAAGCTTGAAATGAGCAGGCTGAATAAACTCTTCATAAGAAATATTAGATACATTTGCCCATACTCAAGATATTTTCACTTGCTAAGAGATCATTTTTGCAGCGTAAACATAGCAAGCATGTTATTCAGTGTGACGTTACATTGTCCAGCATGCTTCATATCGCCCATTCCAGTCTTCATATCGCACATGCAGTGTTGAGTCACACAGAATTCCAGTCCTGATGTTCACTTCTAATGTGATTCACTCATAAGAGCTCACACACACACACACACACACACACACAGTAGCATGTCTAATGAACAGGGTTACATGGGAACTGACTGCAGCGCAACAGATGGGCTCCAGTCAGTTAACTTGGAACATTAGTGTACATTATAATCATCCTACTAACTGTGTACTGAGTGTAACCCTGCCTTCACACTAGCAGGCAAGAAGTCTCAGAGAAACGGTAGTAGCAAAAAAATGTATAGCCTACAGCTAACAATACAATTTATATACACCACTTTTGTTGATTTAAGTTTCATTTACGCTTTATACAAGCCGTGTTGCAAGATTCACAAAGCGAGCTAACTGTACTAGCTACGTACACTCACTACAGGTACCACCGATCTCTGCTACAGGACGTATAGGCCTACTAAGATCAGACCGTGGCTATCAAATTAATTTTTTGAAATGAAATGAAAATTCGGTGGTATCATAAGCTAGCTTGTTAACTAGCTCACAAATGAATATGCTCAGGTAAGTATTTATGCAATAGTAAATATTGTATTGCTCACATCATCACATTTGAGCGGAATTAAATGGAAATTAAGTATGAGTATCAGTGCTGGTATAAGTATCAATCAGTTTCACAGCAGTTTGTGTTTGTGATGTATTTGATGTTATTGTGTGTGACGCAGAATGACACCACTTTCTGTTTACACTTTTCTGGTCATAAGCTTCAGAACGTTGATCTGTTTGGCTCCATGCACTTCCTTGAGCTGATTTTCTGAGAACTGACTGCAGACAGGAACTGAAGTTGCGAGTGGAGAAGTGAAGAAATGTCAACACACGCAGTAGGATTGGTCTGAGGAATCATTCGAGCAGTCGTTTGGATTCGTTGGTTTACGATGTGATAACTGAGAAAATCTCAGTTCCATTTTTGACAACTGGGGCCCTATGTTGTACATGTACAGTATATAGACAATGAACAGTCTTCTGCTGCTTGCTAGTGTGAATGTTAAGCGACTCTGAAATGAAATGGATTAGACAAACAGGAAGCAGGATGAGAAGGGACTAAGAGACAGACAGAGTTATTACTCACAAGTTCCTTTCTAATGACTGGAAGGTGAGAAATTCAAATCGCAGGCCTTAATCTTTGACAGCTCAGCTCTGGGCTTGAAATAGTTTTGACTAGAACCAAGTTAGTAAAGGTGAATCATGCAGATCAATAAATACCTTGGAAATCGTATGTGAGTGGGTGTTGTGAACTGGCCGTAGTGTAGTTTTGCTGAGGTTGGGAAATATGGATGTGGTAGCAGCACACACCCTCCTTCAGATATCATTTCCTTCTCTGTCTTGCCAAACTTCCAAGAAACACACACTACATTTAAAGCTCAGACAGACAGAGGCTCTGTGGCCAGGGTGACGTGGTGTGAGTGGGATTTTGTGGTATGATGACAATCAAAACAAAACCTGAAAATAAAAATAACTGACAATTCCGTGAATCAGTGACCCCAATCCCACACCCCTAGGCATGCACAGTCATTTGTGGAAGGAGACATCCGCTCACACACACACTGTGGAATGGGTAAGTGAGAAGGGTTCAACTTTTTCACCAGATCTAGACAAAATATATGCAGAAAAGAAGTCCATCTCTTGTTGTAATACATTACCAAAATTAAATAATTCATTAATTAAAAAATAAATTTGATTTTTTTAAAAGCACCACAACTGCTTTGGCATTTATTTTTAAAATAACTTAAAATATTGTGATTTTTTTTTTTTTTGCTATTTTTTTTCTCCACCTCCAGTAAACTTTAAAACATAATGGAAAAAACCCACACATCACACAGCGGATTAAGATATAATGTAAAACTTTATCATAATCGTAGATGTGGAAAGCCCTGAGAACCACAGATTTAATATTACTGATGTGAACAAACCCGAATGTCAAAAAAAATAAAAAATCAGTTTTTTTTTTTTGGGAAACAAAGTGCTCCACATTTGAATACAATCAGCACACACCAGTTTTACAAGCATTCACATGGGTCTTATCCTAAATCTCATTTTAATTAGAAGAGGGAAAAAAAAAACTAACATCAGTAATATCATCGTTATAATTAGATCAATAACAGCATTATAATATAATAACAACAGTACAAAAATATGCACAAAGACCATTGTTCAGTTTTCTGAATTGAGCGTTGTACAACTTTAAGCCAAAAAAAAAAAAAAAAACAAAAAAAAAAAAGAAACTAGAAGACAAATGAGGTATTCCAGAAACCACTTGCATATGCATAATACACAGACAGATGTGGAGTTGAGGTGAAGTGGTGATACAGCTGCTGCTGAGATTTCTGACATTTCTGAGTAAAGTCGAGAAATGAAGAGTTCCTGCTTTCGAAATGCCTCGTTGACTCCCTGATGACGCAGAAAATTCGAGGAGTGTGTCGTGTGTAGTGTGTAGTGAGCATTAAGATTTCTCAACAGGAACACACTCAACCCTGGGGCAACAAGAACACTGCAGATGAAGTCATTTCCTTCATGGTTTACAGTTGTTTTTTTTTCATTCGAATATGCTCAAAGGACTCAATAATAAAAATCATTAGATATTTTTGAAATAGTAAATATATCATCTCATTTTCACTGAATGGAAGTCTCAAATCTAGTGATGCACCAAAACGGTACGGAGTACGAGTAGGACGGCTGGTGTTCCCCTCAATCAGTTTGTGTTTGTGATGTATTTTATGCTGTTGACTTTCAGCATGCAGAGAGTCTGATATCTTTTGTACACTTTTCTGGCCACAAGCTTCAGAATATTTGAAGCTGCAATCTGATTGGCTCTCTGCACTTTCATGTGCTGGAATTCAGCAGGAAACCAAACCTGAACATGACACAATGAGCATGATATCATCACTGGACTAAAAAAAAGCCCATGGCATCCCATCTTACAAGTTACAGAGTTTTGTTTGAAGTGGGTAGTGATGAGTAAATGAAATAATGTCACGTGTTGATGGCTTAGGACAAAAGAGCCGTGATTGGTCAACTGACATGTCAGTCGTATGTCTTTTTCTGTAAAAGTAGACAGTTCTTGGTCAAGTTTATTGGCAAAACAGATTGTCCTCAAAGCCAAAAGTCTTGTCAGACTACCTACACAACAAAATCTTGTCCAAGGCGCGATGGTCTATTGTACGTTTCTCATAACAGAAGTTTGTAGAGATTTGGCTCGTGATATATGATACTCAATGCACTGATGTCACAGCTCCGTATTGACACTTCATTTGGTGCACCCCTACATATATGAGACTGCAATGCCTTCTGGGTAAAGATCTGTTCCTGTTTTTGTCTATTTCGCATCAGAATGTTAAAGGCTGCAATCTGATTGGCTCTCTGCACTTACGTGAGCTGAATTTCATGTCAGAAAAATTTGAATGAGTGTTTCAGACCATGACATAGGCACTGGACTCAAAAAATGTGAAGTTGTTACTTCACTTGTTTAGTGAGGAAGTTAATGTCAGGTATTTGTCGACTGTAAAAACAGGCGGTTCTTGGTCACGTTTACTGATGAAGTGTACCAGATTGTCTTCGAAGCCCAAAGTCTTGTGAGAGACTAACTCCACGACAGTGATTTTGCAAAGTCACGCCTCGGACATTTCCCATAACCTAGACGTTCATAGAGATTTGGCTTGGGTATCTGTGAGGACATCAGTATCAGATCGCTCAAGAGTGCTGATGTCACAGCTCTGTATTCAAACTGCAGTTCCTACATTTTTAAGACTGCAATGCTTTCTGGGTAAAGTTCTGTTCCTGAATTTTACACTCATGCTGACCTGACCACCCAGGATTCACTAAACTAAAGTACTGGAACATCTATTATGATTATACAGGGGAAGTAGACAGTTAAGCAGCTTCTCTCTCTCTCACACACACACACACACACACACACACACACACACACACACGCGCACGCACGCACACGCACGCACACGCACGCACACGATTCCTTTGTAAACTGTAAACTGAATACATATTGTACTGAAGCACCATCTAGAGGCAGAACACCTGGCGGTGATGGATTGTGAATGATAAAGTGACTAATGTAACTTTTACCTTTAAAACCTGATCATCTGATGTGCAAATGTACACACACAAACACACACACACTCACTCATTCAAAACCAGGAGGTCTTTAAAATCTACTCAAATATGTATAACCTGTAAGACCAGTTAAAAAAAAAAAAAAATCTAAAATATATAAATACGCCTGACACGGTGTGTGACGCTGATTGTATTTTGTGCAGCTGGACTTTAAAGGTACAATTCTCTTCAGTTTGATAAACCCTTGAAAAAGAGCCTCGACATTCTGTTCTGGAGAAATCCTGAAACCCGTCCTGGTCTCTCCAGCGATTAAGGCAACTACAGCGTCCTTTAACAGCAGCAGTTCATTTGAGCGCAACTTTTCCCTGACTGTAAAAAAGCATCACTGTACACGACGCTGAGCCTCACGGCTGTAAACTGCTCCGTGGGGGAAAAAAAAAAAACAAAAACAAAAAAACACACAATTCACAAATCTGATCGCAGATACACACATGCTTTAGATCAGCAGTGTGGAGAAGCACAAAGCATTTACAAGCAGCTAAGCATATAAAGGAAGGTGAAATTTCAGAAGGGAAGGCATGAGGCATTTGGCAAAATGTACTTCCTGAGCTTAGAGAGACGGAGCAAGAGACAGACAACACTACATGGTGGTTCCTCTTTGGGCACCTTCAGTGTTTTCATATTTAAAAAAAAACCTCACATCTACTTTCCAGAGTGATACATTTCAGACCTCCACTTCAATGATCTCCTACACTATTTAATAAAATCATTACTAACCAACACATCAGATCCGTTCCTCTCCAAACATCCCCTTTTCTCCCTCAACAAGATCCTGGTGCTGGTTCTAGAGTCGGTACCAACAGTACCATCAAACCGTTCTGTGCTTTTCCACCACAAAAGAGCCAATTCTTTTTCTGTAATTAAATCCCAAGTACTGTTTGACACGCAAAAATGGAAGAGAAACTTATAAATAACCGTGGGTTCATCTTATCATCTGAAATGTGTGCAGCGATATATCAAAGCGAAACAAAGCTTGAAAAGCAAGTAGCAGAGATCATTAATGCTTCAGCTGAATGTACGTAGCTTGTACAGTTAGCTTGCGAATCTGTCAACGAAGCTAGTACATAGCCGAGCACGTAACACGTGATTGCACAGCAGGGTGTAGGAGATACATTTTGGTTACTGTTGTTTCTCATGAGAATTTAAAAAACACCCACAAGCGCCGAAAGTAACAGTCGCTACACACCCACAAGAGACAAAGCGGCTTCTTGCTTGCTGTCGTGTTACGCAATGTACCTTCACAAGCAAAATGATTCTGCTCTCCAAGGAACAGCTTTACTTTTCGACATGACATGGCAACTTAAGCATAACTACGATTAGTAGAAAATGCATGAAGGAGTTTTGAAGTTTACGCATCTCAAACGAGAATCTGCAGCTGTTGCTAACAAAACCGCCCTAGAGCAACGTCCAGTGTTCTCCAAACCAATGGAGGACTTTTTAAGAAACTCTCACATCTGATTACAGTTCGGTTCTCAAAGCGGTGGAAAAGCAGCTGCTTCTTAAAAAGCTCTCCTGGTTCCTGAAG
This sequence comes from Pangasianodon hypophthalmus, assembly GCF_027358585.1. Taxonomy (NCBI): domain Eukaryota; kingdom Metazoa; phylum Chordata; class Actinopteri; order Siluriformes; family Pangasiidae; genus Pangasianodon; species Pangasianodon hypophthalmus. The sequence continues at coordinate 5,268,191 of NC_069715.1, read as the reverse complement.
CAGCAGCGGTTCCAGCACCAGCACTGTGTCGATAGAAAAGGGGCTTCATTAATCTCTGCTATACTGATATTGTACAAAATGGCATCCATAGAGTTCAATTTTTGATTTAACTTGAAAAAACTGTGGGCAACAAATGCTCTGTACCCCGTGGTTACAGTCAGACAGATAGAAAGTGAGCTGCTCTTTGGTATCTAGCTGTGCAAGCGATCCAGAATGCACCACCATGATTGTACGAATGCAGAAAAGTACGTAAGAGATGAAGTGAGAGAGAAATCTCTGAATTTGGGGGAATCTGGAATCAGGCAGGAATTCATGGAATTCTGATTCAGCAATCCACAATGCTACTCATGTCTGGTTGTGTTCCAATAGCACGGCAGCACGGGATACGTTAGTGTCTCCATCAGAGAGCATGAGGTATTTCTCAAAGAAAATAAAGACTAACGATGTTTTTTACTGACCATAAGAGTCATCAGAGTAGTTCCTGAGAAAGCTGCCTTCCCATTACGAGAGGCAAATATCAATGCGATTTGATTTTACAGCGTTTCAAATCCTGAGAAAAATGAATAAAACTAGCACTAAACACACCCATAAGCACAAAGTGACGAGACGCAGACTCTCGCGTTCTCTACGCTATTTAAACCATACTCTAATATATTCCAGCATCTCGTCAGTGTGCAGGTTCGAGAACATCTGGCTCTGGGCTGCCATTCAGGCGCTTGTCGCCCCGACGCCACCTTCGGTGATTGTCCTACAGCATATAGTGACCACATCTCTGAGCTATGCACGAGCTCAGAGCTATCAGCTATTCATGAGTTACGCTGGGTGCTGCCCTACCAATAAAACATAATAAAAGTAAAATAAAACATCAGAAATCCACAGCTGAATGACGTTGAGGTAGGTTGTGACGTCTAAAAGCTCTTAAACTGTTCAAGGCCCAGTCTGAAATGAAAAGCCTGCCCGAGGCCACAGACTGGAGGAGATATGATGAGTAGCATTACACAGAAATACTGCACTCATTCCTGAGAACACCACACATTTACTGTACATTTCCTCATATTTACTGGTTTGAGGTATTTTCTGGTACTGTTCAGACCATCAGCAGCAGCAGTATTCTGAGCATTCTGAACAGCACCCGTCAGTGTAAACGCACACCGTGGGCACGCAGCTCGCGAGCTTTGGAAAAGTTCAGCTGCATTTAATTCAAGTTGAAACTTTGGCTCGTTTTGCAGTTGTAACGTCTCTGTGATCAGAACGTCGTCTTCTTTTCTAGTTCTCCTGTTCATCCAAAGGAGCCTAAGCCTGGGTTTATACTTGCTTTTAATTACGTGTGTGCAGAATGGCTGCTGTGTGTGTGTCCTGCAGTCATTCAACACTCTGAAGGGGGTGTACAGCGTGATGTGACGGGATTTAAAATAACTAGAACTGTCTCTCAAATCACATTCACTAATTTAGACAAATCTCCTTATCAAAGTTACTGTTTGAATTTGCTGAATCTTCTGTGATAAGTAAATCAAATTTTTAAATGTAAGGACATTTTTTCGGAGACCAGCGCATGATCGGAAAGTTTTAAAGAGAAAGTAACAGCAACAAATACATGTCCCACTTCGACAGGGAAACCTGATGGACAGAGCTGCTTCAGTGGACGTCAATTTTAATCCTGCCTGAGTACAAACAGTATGCAGGTGAGTGTGTGGCTAATGCTGCTCACACTGCTGCGTCCACAAGCACACACGTAGTTATGCTTCAGGTATAAACCAGGTCTAACCCCCAACAACGCTGCAGCTAGGTATGAGGTTTTAGGCTCTGAGGAAAGTGAATGTATAGCAACACGATGAGGCGAGAAAATCCCCTCTTTTACTGATTCTAAGAAATTCAAATAGATTACGAAAATAAAATTTACTCAGCTAGAGTAATTACTACAGCTCCTGAGGTAAAGATGTTACTGTAATATTCACCCGCTGCAGATTGCTCAATCTGAGGTATGTAAAAAGAGGGGAAAAAAGAGAGGAAAAAACATTTTAAAAAATCCAAACTCAGAAGACAAACAAAATAGCATTTTTTTTTCTCCTAAATAAAAATCTTCAAGTCCTGTGATGAACACCTGTCAGTTGATTTTGGCTGAATGTCCTGATTGTGTTTAGCGTTTTATTTAGCACAGTGTTTGTGAATAAGTAATTTGTACATGTCTGTGTGTATGTATGTGTGTATGCATGTGTGTCTGTACGTGTGTACGTGAGTATGTGTGTGTGTGTGTGTGTGTGTATTAAATATGTCTGAACATGTATAGACAGCCAAGACTGATAAAAAGTAAATGAGGTACTGGTTGCGTAACAGTCTGATTTTTTTCAAAACATCTTTGCGAGGTGTGCTGCAGTTGTGCCGCGGCCTGGAGGAGGCTGAAGCCTGGGCAGGGGAGGACTCGGCCTCCTCGGCCTCCTCGTCCTGTACTATGGTGAGCCGCTGGTGGACGGCTCGGCTGAGCTGGGACCTTTAGAGGAAGAGGAGGAGGGGCTGTGGCTGGGGAAGGTGTAGGTGGTGTTGGGCGTCACGGACGACATGCTGGCTGCAGAAGACACAGTCACTGACGCAGGCTTCTGAGCAAACAGTGTTCCTTAGAGGGAGAGAGGAGATACAGTGAGGATTACACACATCATCGCTTTATAGTAAAATGAATCTGATTATTAGACCAGGAAATGATAGGTGTTTGAAGAAGAAGAAGAAGTGTGTGTGGTAGGGCTGTGTGAAATACTGCTACTGAAACATTACTATACTACGGTTTGTCAGTAATTAACCCCAGTTGTGCTATACACACATATAACTATGCTTCATCACCAGAGGGCAGTGTTTAGCTTCTACTGTTTAATATTTGACAGTTATGACATGAGAGCATGATCAATGTTGCTGTAGACACCGGTTTCAGCAAAACAAATCTTGTACATACAGGCCATTCATTTCTATTCGTTTATTATTGCTGTTATACATTTTCAGTTATTTTCAATATCAAATTTAAAAAAAAAAAAAAAAAAAAAAGAAACAAACCTTATATATATATATATATATATATATATATATATATATACATAGTTTATATATATATATATATAATTATGGCCAATAATAATGTTAGGGTTAAATTTGTTAACACAATCTGTTGTAAAAGTTACATTTTCCCCATTTACTTTTCCCAGTACTTCTGTACAAACCTGATTCATATAAGGTTACCTACAAGGTTACTGTGTGATGAAATATGCTGAATAGTTGATGAATTGTAACACAATCTGACACACAGTATATTATTAGAGGATAGTTTATTACTGTAAAGGTGTAGAGATATGCCTGGACCAACTGTTGTCATTAAAAAAATGGATTATTACTAAAACAAAATGACATGTTCAGAGCTGTGTGTGTGTCTGTGTGTGTGTCATGTGAAGCAGAGACGTGTGCTGTGTACCTGAGTAGACAACACCGTTGACCTCTACGGATACACTGATGCTGGCAGACCCTGTGGAGGAAATGCTCAAGGCCAGGTCGTGCTTATCTTCTGCAGAAACAGAAATACAAGCACATGCTGTTTAAACCCACATCATTACTCTTCGCGTTGCTCACTCAATCACTTTCTCCATCTGTCATTAGGATACGGGAAATTTCAACAGAATGGATCCTCAATCCCAGCTCTAGATGCTACTCCAGTTCTCCAGAACTCCAGCTCTGCACATGTTCGAGCTTCATCTACTCCTGAATCAGCTGAACCAGGTGACTTCCCCACTGCTGAAAACTTCAAACTCCTCAGGGCAGTGGAGGTTCATGACTGCTCTTACAGCACATTACAAACCCCCTCTTATACTCTACTGCCACCTAGAGGGAGCTTCTGCCTCTAACACTTTATTAAAGCAGTACGGAAATGTTTGCATAGATTTTAAACAGCACTGAAGCCCCTCAACATTGAATATTATTTCAAAACCATTTTACGATTTATTTTACTATAACTACTGTTATAGTCATTTCTGTTCTTAAAAGATATCTGATGTACAAAAAAACATGCATCTATTTATTAATTTACCATAATACTTAAGAGCTTCTTCTCTCATTCTTCTTTACCCTTAAATGAAGTCTGTTAATTTTATTAGCTTTATTTATGCCAAAGTTTCATTGACACACTGAAGCTTTGAACTGACCAGCAAACTTTACAACAGAATTGTCCTCTTATTATGTTTATATGAACAAGAAACCTCTGTATGCACTACATAAATATCATCTATGTGGCATTCATAATTTTTTTGCCATGTTTGTAATCTCAAATATTTTATCTACACTGTAACTTCAACACATGTTAATTATCTTTACCGACTCACACCACTATACTTCTCCATGCAGTAGACCTGCTTAATAACACACTTTTAAAAACTTCCCCTAATAAAGAATGATATAATCCTGCTGAGGAAATACAGTTGGAAGGTGTTGTTTTTATAACTGACAGAATCATGGCAGTGGACTCTACTCTACGCAGGTCTGTAGTTCTGTTCCCTGCTGTGATAACTGACCTCTTGGTGTCAGACCCATGCGCAGGTTCATGGGCATGTGGGACGCCATGGCTAGCAGGTTGTGTTGAAGTGCCTGCTGCATGAGTCTCTGCTGCTCCTCGGCCAGACGTGCCATCTTCCTCTCCGGCCCCTCAGAGGCTCCGAGTCCTGTGCCGGTCTCCAGCTTTTCCCTCAGCTGCTCCAGCGTGGCCGCCCGAGCCAGTCCCGCCATCTGCTGCGGCCCCAGAGCCAGAGCCACAGCCGGGACACGAGCCGCCAGCAGAGACGGGGAGGCATCTTCTAAAAAGAGAGAGAGATAGACAGAGAAAGAGAGACATGATGTGATAAAAGTAATACCAATTTTTTTTTTTTTTTTAGGTCTGTCTCTCTCTAATCTTATTAATAGCGTTTTCCTCTTTCCTCAGTCCTCTTACCGAGAGCCTTGAGTGAGGGTACTGATGCCCCCTGCAGGCCGTTCAGCGCTGCTGCAGCTCCAGCACCCAAAGCAGCCAGGTGCATTTTGGGAGGGGAGAGAATGTGGGGGGCGGAGCTGGGGGAGGAGCTAAAGCGAAACAGGCTGCTGCTGTAGCTGGGGCGACGCCCCTCACGCCGGTTGCTGTCGATGGCGGCCTGCAGCTCGCTGGGAGAGCTCAGACCTTTGCGTGCACACTCATACGGGTACAGATACTTCATATACCTGATAAAAGCAAACACACGCAGGGTTATTATTACACTGATCATTCAACACTGCACTGAATAAACACCAGAGTTTGTACAGCTCCATTACCTATTACAGTTAGTGAATGAGGGACGTGTGGTGAGAGATTTCATTTTATTGTTTGGTGACTGCTTAAATATCATTTGTTGTAAAATTATCAGTACTCTGCCAGAATGATTTTCAGAAAATCATTTTAAAAGTACACCATAAAATCCAGGGTCCAGGGTATGATGCAACTCATCTAACAGATTATTCACTGAATTGACACGACTTGAATCAGTGGCGTGATTCATTGGCCTACTGACCGAATTCGACTCACTGACTTGACTAGCTCACTAATTAAACCTGACTCACTGGCTTGATTCACATGACTGGCCTGATTCAAATCACTGACATGTTTCGAATCAGCAGCTCTACTCGACTCACTGACTTGACTCACTCTCTAACCTGACCCAGCTCACTGACCTGTCTCACCTTCTGACCCGACCCGACTCACTGATTCGACTCAGCTTCGAACCTGATTCGACTCACTGACTCCATCAGGTTTAGCAGGCTGAAGATTCTCCACAATTAAAGCTCTGACTCAGGTGGCTTTTCTGTGTGTCTTTTTTGAAAAACAGCAATTGGAGTTGAACTTCAATCTGAGAAAGGATCTGAGAAATGTATGTTTGCGTGGTCACACCTCCAAATTGCATGTGTATGAAGTCAGCGCAGGCTGCATTCAGTTCTGGCATGTCAGGTCTATATTATTTTTCGCGTGAATTTCCTGTGTTTCGTAGACAGCTTTGTCATCTGAGTGACAGTGATAATTTACTGTACTCATTTACCAAACGCCTACGGCCAGAATTGATTAAATGTAGAACAAAGGCCAGCATGAGACAAAACAGAGTGTCGTACACGGCAGTCCTTGCACATGTTCAGGGACTTTCCTAGAGTGTGTAGCTGAAATAAATGAGTCCACTGTGAACAATGAACACAACAGTATCAGGGTGTTACTTGAAAGTGTTACTTTATATTAATGCAGTCCAGTGTCCTGGGTTTTTGATTATCAAATTTCAATTTAAATTCACTTTTTCAATTTAGATGCAAATTAAGAATTTAATCAATCTGAACTGAGCTCATTCTATTATATACATATATTATAAAGCTGCCAATATTGCTGCTATACTACAAAATAGTTTACAGTTTACAGCCCATGTTCTGTGTATTTATCGGCCTGTGTATCTATTATTCTGTTATGTGTATTTATTGTCCTGCACTCGTCTCCACTGTTGTGCACTGTACTGTGTACTGTGTCCTTGGCGAAATGGCATTATATAGAGGAACGGCAATAAAAACCCACCTGACTTGACCTGATATGAAATATGAAAGATTCACAAGTGAAGAAAGAACAGTTAGGAATTTTCAGGCTATTGAATTCTCAATTCTGATTGGTCAGAAGGTGTTGATTAATTTTCCAGCAGCTCTGAAAGTAGGCTGGTGACTGTTTTTAGCTTCTATAACAGGAACTAAGTTGCTTTGTGGAAGTTCCACAGCATTAAATGTAACTATAATTGGATAAAAATGATGCCATGTCATTTGTTAAAAACATTTTAAAAAACAAAGGCAAACTGATGTGGTATCAAAAGGAATAAAATACTTTGGGACATGCTGTCCGCTTTGCGTTACTCGGTATCACATCACTCCGTTGTTGAGCATTTTCCAATAACAGCACACCCCCAAGTGTTTTATTCCTTACATAATTTATAATTCCAGGACTAGTCACATAACAACGTCACTCTGAATTAATAGCTTCTTAATGATCAGATCAGGAAAATGAGCCATCTTGGCAGAAAAATAGAGGTGCTTAATTTAAAAAATATATCTATCTCAGCACTTCCATCCTCCGTCCAAGGTGAACTCTGACCCAAATCAAATCAATAAATCCATCATGTCAATACACTGCTCCAATAGCAGGACATCATTGGAGGGAAATGAAAAGGGGAGTGTGACAGAAGGTGAGGTGAAAGCAGAGACAGAAATACACCAGGATGGTAATCTGAAGCTGTCTTTTGTGTGTGTGTGTGTGTGCGCGTGTGTGTGTTCTCACTGTGTGCGGAGTGTGAAAGCGGCACTGGTGATGGAGGTGGGTAAGTTCAGGCCCTTGGTGATTTCTCGCCAGATCTTCTTGTTGATGACCTCCACCAGGCCTCCTTTGTCCGTCACCAGCTTGTAGAGCATGTAGAGATCCAGCACCTGCTTGGCCATGATGGGGATTCGGTTCACCGGGGTTCCTGCACACATTCACATCACGCGCACACCCACACACACACCCACCCTCTATAAGAGCTTTACAAACAGAATGTGTAATGCCACATTTCTGACAGCATGAACATTAACTGGCACTTGATGAGTCATGTGAAATTCCTCAGTCACAGATTATAAAGTCTGGTAAGATCTCAGAAAGATGTTTCTGATGTAAAGTCTGTCCCATTCAGAAAGCAGTATAATGACAGCATGACAAAGCACACACACACACACACACACATATATATATATAGATAGATAGATAGACAGACTTAAATTTTGTCTTCTGTTTTGCTTGCAATTTGTCTAAATTTTGTGTCTTCTGTGAAATTGTTTGAATTTGACTTTTCTTTGGCATTTTGACTGAAATTCATATGATGTTTTGTCTGAATTTTGGTGTTTTATTTGAATTTTGTGTTGTGTGGTATTTTGTCTGCATTTTGTCTAGTGTATTGTCTGACTACAAATGCTAAAAAAAGATATATATATATTATATCAGCTTATTTCTACTCCATATCACCATTCAGTACACTTTATTCAATTCCTCTACACTGAGCTGTGTGTGTTGTGTGTTGTGTAAAGTCTTTTAGTGCCCTATGTCCTCTGTTAAGCTGAGTTCTAAAGCCCTGACAGGGCGAAGAGCAGAAGAAACATATTTAACCACACCAGCCTGACCTCAAACACGGCCTCTCCAAACACAAGCGCAAACACACGCTAAACTTCTGATAGTAATGCACGGTCTTGTCTAGACCTCATGGTGAGGAGTTGGGTAAGATTGAACGTGAAAGGCAGAAGACACAACACACTCATACTTACACTCACACTCCCCTCCTTCCCCACAAACATGCACAGAGCCACGGATTAAACAAGAAGTGAGCAGCTCCACTAATCCCCAGGCCACGGGGGTGGGGGGTGGGGGGCGGGGAGGGACACATGGAGAGAGAGAGAGAGCTTTAATGGGCATTATTTGGAGGATTGTGAATGGTAAATCCCCACACACACATTCACACTCTGTCTTTTTAAGGCATGTAGGTGTGTCCCTGTGTGTGGTGTAATACTACGTCTAATCTAATCCCATAGCCCTTGGGTATGTTCCAACCTCAGCCAGACGAGCCATTAACGCCTCCCTGACAGCAACGTGATCATCTGAGAAGCTTAGAGCTGATCTGACTAATGTCTTCACTTTGTCAGGTCTCTGTCCAGACTGCATTTTAGTCACATGCGTGCGTGCGTGTGTGTGTGTGTATGTGTGTGTGTGTGTGTGTGTGTGTGTACTAATATTTACTCATATATTGCTATTCTGAGTCATCAGATATAAGATGCAACACATCATACACTCTAAACAAAATGATCAACAAAACTACACAGAGAAACAACACTGGATGTCCTGTATTTACCAAAAAAAAAAATTAAAATGGTAAACAACTCACAGCACGTCAGAAGCACTCCTGGCAAGCAGCCATAATTAGCATCCCTACAGCATGCATTACCACACACAGCAGATAAACCAGTCTCAGCCAGTCTGGACTTATATAAGTACCCATAAATACACCTGCATAATAAGCTCTATACATAGCACTATAGAGAGTAGGGATGGGCCCTATGGGGTAAATATGGTATAACTGTTACAAAACACTGCGCATCACAATACACAACTGACGTATCCAGGCAATCCAGATGATCCACCTGCAGAGGATTTCAACTTTTTTTTTTTTCAATTTTCAAAGTCAACACGGTGCTATACAGGTACGGCTGGGCAATATGACAACTTAATATCGAAAACGATATCAAGATAAATTATATCAGAAATCAAACATATGATTTCTTTATGTAATAATAATAATAATAATAATAATAATAATAATAGCTACAAACTTACTGGAAGCAGATCTGATGTAAAATTGTGAATAGTGAAAAATTATGGATCTTGGATTAATCTGATATCATTTGTTTTGTTTGTAGGCTGGTCCAAATCACTTTAAAAGAAAAAAAAGAAAAGAAAAGAAAAGAAAAAAAAAGAACTTTTCTTTTCTGAAATCCAGTATTTATCACAAAGGCATACCATGATGTAATTTATGTTAATAAAGATGCTGTATTGCAATGTTGCCAATCCCTTCTATTGATACTATTGATATCTCTATAGAGTTGTATAGATTTTTTTTTAGACCCCGCCTCCTCTTCCTCCTCGTGTCTTCAGAGGATCAGGAAGTCTTTGTTGTAAGATTCATGTCCTCGTGCCCTTTGAATTGTCAGGTCAAAAATGGCTTATTAAGGAAGAAAATGTGCAAAATTCCTCCTGTACTGTCACTCGTCTGAGAGATGAGTACTACACCTGGTGTAAATATATAGGTTAGAGAGATATCGTGGTATGAAGGTATTACGTTGTTGAGCTATGCAGCTATGCAAGTTGCATGTTTTCTGTGTGTGTGTGTGTGTGTGTGTATGTACTCATATAAATACATACATTTGCTTTACATGTGTGTTTGCATACTTTTATGTGCCTGGGAGTACCACATCTTCCTGCTGTGACAATAACTTGCATGTTTACAACACATTTTGTTTACTTGTGTAATGCTAAGTTTTGTTTAATTGCTATATAGTGGAGATAGACGGATAGACACGTCAAAAAGAACTGTAGCTCTAACCTCTAACAATCCTCTGTCTGACTGAGGATCATACAAAACATACGAGTGTGGTATGGAGCGGTATGAGTGTGTATTTCCCCTCATCACCATCACGGAAGCAGCTGTTCACACACACACACACACATACACACACACACACACACACACACGGAGACACCCACGCATCTTTAATGATGTTCTGGCCATAGAACCCACATCAGGCGCAGGGGTCAGATGTCAGCTATAGGGTATTGACAATCAAATTAGCGTGCGGGTCAGCAGGAAACTGTGTTTTCATACACACACACACACACACACACACACACACACACACACACACACACACACACACACACACACGCCCTTGCTTGACACACAAAGGCAGAGGACGAACAAAGGACCTTTTACAGGCCACTACAACTTCATCATCATTATCATCATCATCATCATCATAAGCTATCAATAAAAGAAGAAAAAAGAAGTCAAAGTCCTGAAGTGTTTTATTCCTCTTATACCACAGCAATTTTCAATTACAAACTGTTACAATTTTTTATTTATTAAAGAACAATACATAGTATTGTTTTATCCGTTTAGAGTTACCTTTAATTCGATGATTTGTCAACGAAATGAGTTTGTTTTCACCTCACCGGCCTTTTTTTTCTTTTTCTTGAAGTTAATAAGACAAAAAAAAAAAAAAATTCTTACATCCTGAAGATGCTGGAAAAGTTCAAGTTACAGCTTCACCTCCAACACATTTTTAAACCCGTTTATGAAGATAGTCTGCCGTACGAGTCCCTGCGTAAGTATATTACTATAGAAACGATAACGCTTTAGAACACAAACCTGAGCTTTGCAGCTGCCCTACTGTCAGAGCTGCGTTTATAGAAAATTAATCAACACCTTCCGACCAATCAGAATCGAGAAATCAAAAGCTCGGAGGTATAATGCAAAAAATATAATCTCAAGGCACTTTTTTAATGCACAATATCCATCAGGATTTTTGGTTTTGCAAATAAATGCCAACAAATCAGTAAAGCCATATTATACAAAAAAAAAACCAACTATAAGGTCAAATAATTTAACTAGAAAATAAGGAAAACTAAATGAAATTTAAAAAAAAGTTTTTAACATTTAGATTCATTTTACTGTGAGGAACTTGGGAGCTTGTTAATGATGACCATAGGTCCACTTACGTCACTCAGAAATATAACTGGGGCATTATTTATCATGATATTGATATCATATCATTATGAGACAAACTGCCCTGTCACGGCACTGAGCAGTTTCATGGATACACACTGACCTGCCAGTTTATTAAGTCACCAAATGGTAAGATTTAAGTCTAAGCTTTGACACAAATGCACAGCAAATGCGTGTGATATAAGAGACCTCAGGCATTAACACACGTGCTGTTGGACTGTGGACCCTGCAGCATGAAGCTAACACTCCAGCGCTGCCTAATGGCTGCACACGGCTGCTCTGAAGGCCGCTCTAATTGGCCACAGGCTCTCCCGTCCCATCATGCCCTGCCCCGTTGATTTTCCCCCTGGGACTGGCCGATCAGGAGCAGAGAGATTAATGGCAATGGGGGTCAGAGGTCATGCTGGTGGGAAACCCTGCAGTTGGGGCCCGTAGGAGGACGAATCGCTCAGTAGGGAGAAAGGGAAGAGAGGAGGATTTGAGATACGACTACTGAGACCTGGACAGGAACAGTAAAGTGTGCCAAATGGGAAACAAAATGGGGACAGCAGAGCCACAGAGAGAGAGAGAGAGAGAGAGAGAGAGAGAGAGAGAGAGAGAGAGAAAGAGAGAGAGTGATCATGTGTGATCTATGTGATCATCAGATTAAAAAAAAATCTAATAAAACAAATGAATAGGCCAATAACCAGGTTATACACAACATATAGCGTTAATCTGTTATTAAATGAAATAATTTAAAAAAAAAACTCTCTTTCAAGATTAACCTCTAGTTCATTGTACATGAAAGAAATGCATGACTGGTTAAAAATAGAGATTGTGTAATGTAAGAAAATGAAAATTAGCATTTATCAGTAATTCTTACTATTCTATCAATAACAGATTTTTTCATCCAGCTCCTTTATGAAAATTTTGAAAAATAAACAGAAAAGCCTTAAAAAAATATATATATATATTTTTTTTACACTTGGCTGAGGTTGACGAGATGAATTGATAGATGCAAAAAAGAATTCAGTAACAAGGTTTCTGGAATAAATGATGACTTAGAGGACATAAGTCGCATGTTTCAGTTCTATATATAGAAATATCTAAATATAAAAATGGACACAGAGGACACTTGTGCTGTTTGGAAGAAGAAACGAAGGTTTTTCTTAGATTTTATTAATGAAATAACAATAAAGCACTTACTAAAGATCAATGAATGAATGAATATTAAATGTTAAATCTCTCCATTACACTGCGGTTATTTTTTTTTTCTTATTTCATACAATGAAATGAATATCCGTGTTATTTGCAGTGACGCTGCTGTAACTGACTCATGTAGTCCTAGAATTGCAACGTTCGATTAGTAAAGTGCACGTAAACACACTGGAATTTATTCATAAATAAATCGTTCGTTGGAATATTTACTCAAGAAATATGGTATAGATGAAAATCCAGTTAGTTCAGAAAAAAGTTTGCATAAATTCATAAATACGTACAGCGCCTTGAGAAAGTATTCAACCCCAGCCCCTGTTCTGGTGTTTTTCCGGTTTCGTTGCATTACAACCTGCTATAAAAATTGATGACTTGACACATCCCAAGAGACCTGCAGCTGTAATTGCAGCAAAAGGTGGCTCTGTAAAGTATTGACTGTGGGGGTGAATACTTATGCACAAGATTTCTGTTTTTTTTGGTCTTAATTATTGTTTGTGTCACAATACAAAATATTTTGCACCTTCAATGTGGTAGGCATGTCGTGTAAATGAAATGGCACAAACACCAAAAAAATATAAAAAATCAATTTGTAATGCAACAAAACAGGAAAAACACCAAGGGGGTGAATACTTTCGCAAAGCACTGTATAATAACACTCACTAATGTGAGCCTTGACTGATCGGCTTCAAATCGTATAATTGTGGATGAAGTACTGCTTGTTCTTTCCACTCTCTCTCATAAACACACACACACACACACACACCCCCACACACACACACACACCCCCACACACACACACACACCCCCACACACACATACATATTTAATGAAAATTTTATGAAACTTGAAAAAGCAATCCAAAACAAATCAAACACTCTCGTTATGAGAGATACAGAAGTTAAAATGCAGCCTCCTACAGAGATATCAATATAAACTATGCCCACTGTGTGTGTGTGTGTGTGTGTGTGTGTTACATGTCACCCATCACATGGCCTGGCCATTTATAGAGGAACACTTGTTGTACAATGTAAGACATTTATAGCTTTTATAGCTGCTGCTCAGATTGAGCGACACTCAGGAGCAGGATGTGCTCGATGATCAGCTCGCAGCTGTTCACTCCGCATTCATGAAACCACGACAAAGATAGAAGGCAGAGGTAAAGTGAAATACAGCGCTATCACACTGAACACTGACCTAACTGGAGCAGGCAGCTGCTCGCCTGTATAGGCCGCTATAATAAGTCTGCGAGGCTTAGAGGCCGTCCCTGACGCCGGCGTGGTAAATTAAATATTGCTGATTTCACGTAAGTGACATTCCTTAAATAATTAAGGCGCCGGGAGTGACCGATGAGGTGACCGGGGGAATTAATTTTTCAGTGAGCATGCAACGCTGCCACTGTGGTGTGAGGTTTCAGCAAGCATCCTGCCCCTCCTCTACAACCATACACTCACAAAATGAGAGAGAGAGAGAGAGAGAGAGAGAGAGAGAGAAGGGAGGGAGGGAGGGAGGGAGGGAGGGAGAGAAGACGAATCAGCATTAACTGATGTATGAGAGAAACATGCATCACTATATAAAGATATGTGTCAGGAATGTGTAAAGAATAAAACAATGTGCTTTGCACCACGTGATTATGGGAAAATAATCTATAACACCCTGATGATTACTTTCCAATAACAGCACGTCCTGAAGTGTTTTATTCCTCTAATACCATAGCAATTTGCCAACACTAACTTTTGTTAACTTTTGTTTTAAAAAAAAAAAAAAAAAAACACCACCACATTGCACTTTTTATCCATTTACAGTTACGTCATGTTGTAAAACATCCATAAACATGTTAGTTCCTGTTATTACTCATTACTTATAGTCGTTCCCTCACTAGCCTCTGTTTTTTTCTCTCTCTTGAAGTTAAGACCAAAAAAAGGAGAGAAAAAATGCAACTTCTGTTACTGAGAACCCGCAAAGTGTAAACTCCTCCGTTCTGAAGACTTTCCCATGTCAGGAAAACTTAAAGTCACTGCTTTACCTCTGACATCTCCACCTTAAAAATCCATTTATGTACAACTTCCGCCATACAAGACCCTCTGGATTAGCTGTTGCTATAGAAACGATAATGTATTAAACCTGTAATTTGTTTTTTCGGTAATCCTATTCATCTGTTCAACAAAGTATGATGGACAGAGCTGCTATTCTGAAGTTTCAAGAAAAACACATTGTTTTTAATGTGAAACGATGATTAAAAAAAAAGTATGCAAATAGTAAAAGTACGTTCTTTTTTTTTTTATATGTTTTGAGAAAATGTTTTGAGAAAACGAACGCAAGCCTCTAACGTGACACTTCATGGATTCATCCACATGTTTTAGTACAGTATGACATCACAGGGTGTTATTTCTGTGCTGATAGTACAGCCATAATCCATTCAGAAAAACACCTCTGCTCATTTTCCTCTCTCTCCGCCAGAAGGACTGTATCATTCCAGCTGCTGTGTGCGTGTTTGTGTGTGTGTTTGAGATCGCTCAGTGTCAGCGTGGCTCCTTGTTACATACCCTGTACTGTCCAAGACAGAAGTCTGGTTTAGCTTTAATGGCAGCACAGAGACATAAAAGGCATCGGGCGATGATAGAACAGAGCCGTGCTATCTTTAGTCCAGCTATATCCTCCTATCCCCCCCCCCCCCCCCCTCTCTCTCTCTCAGCAGTAAATTATTAGAAATTCACTTGTCAAGGAAACAAACAATACTGACGCTCACATGACACCACTGCTATAAACGTTAGCCTTTGAGTGAAACATGCAAATGCCTTGCGTCAAACTGTTGGCAAATTGCAGGAGTATTAGAGGAATAAAACACTTTGGGATCCGCTGTTTTAGGAAAATAATCAACTTCAAGGTGGAAACAGGATCTCCGCTTCATCACTCCACTCCACAGCTGATTATTTTCCTATAACAGCATGACACTGATTCTTTTATTAGATCATATTTCTGTCATTTGTCTTATTTCTATCATTTGTCTAATGGTCTTGGTAAAGCTTTTTGGTAATCTATCTAGTGTTGACCAGAGGATGATGGGCTCCATTTCTTGACCTTCAGCTCGTTCACTATTGGCCTTGACCTGGAGTTTTGTAAAGCTGCTTCGCAACACTGATAATTAAACATATAGAAAAGTGCTAAAGAGAAGAGAAAGCTGGGAAATACCTATAAACTGGGTGTAATGTTACACCAATAGCTGACATGAGACCTCACTTTCCCATCATTGTAGTAATGTGATGGTATCGCTGTGTGTGAAAAAACATTCGTGCTATAGATGTCAAAATGTGGAGTTTACCACAAAGGAGATGTTTTATTACTAAACAGGAATCGGAAACATCTCTGCTGTGAACTATAAGATAAAAGACTTCACAAGGACTAGAAAGTGGTGAGGACTCGTCCCTGAGTGTAAAAATGATACCAATATAAAGGAAATTATCCAGGCTCTGTGTACTAGCCATATCAGAGATGGTATCTCAGACAAAAATGTCACTACAGTCTCCTAAATAAAGAATCATTTCTGTAAATCACACGCTGCACAAATGTAAGTGCAGTATCCTGTAATGGCTCTGCAATAATAGTGCATTAATAGGCATAATAGTGATATCATAATAAAATCTGTCACAGCACACTTTTCTGAAATGTAACAGGTTTTTACATTTTTTAAAAACTTTTAAAGAGCAATTCCAATCTCTCAATCTCTGGCAACAGCTTATTTCAAGTTTTGAATCTGTAAAATTGCAAAATGTTCATTTGTAGTTCATGTGATGATTTATTTTTGTAGCTATTAAATAAAAATATCATCGAAATAATCTGTTTAGGGCAGGAGCTTACCAATACCTGCTAAAATACTGTAGGAAAGCTGATAAATGTATGAAAAAAATGGCCATAATTTATCAACTCTAGCTTTTTAAACGTAAAACCAAAAAAAAAATCTTCTGTTGTGATTTAGCCAATCACACGCATTTATGTCAATTATTTAGCTGAAGGAAGCTCATCAGGCCAGAGACTAGCTACAGGGCTAGAGACATTAGCTCAGAAAGGGGAGAGTTTTTTAAAAATTTTATTTACTCTCTCTGGTCTGATCAGTGAACTGACAAACACGGCTTCTTTAAACACTATTTTCATTGCAGGCTTTTTTTCTGGATGCAGAAGTATGCATTAATTGTCCCTGCGTCAAATGCTGCAATCGACTAGAGGTCGTAACTCGTAAATTCCTGACCTCCGACCCCTCCACTGGCCCCCCAAAAAAAAGTTTGGGAGGTCTCCTCGACCCTTAGTTCAGCACACGATGTCAAATCAACATGGATGAGCATCAAGGCACCTCTTTAACCTTTAAATGAGTTTTACTTTATATACAAATATAGGCTTTAGATCGATAAACACAAAGGCATATTAGCTTGTTAAATCTGTAATACTGACTGTACAGTTCGCTGTTTTGAGGAGGAAAATATGCGGCACTTATCACAGTTAACTGGTTATTTTGTTGCTAACAAAAGATGAACATGGAGACGTCCATGATTTTTCCTCACTTTGTAGCTCGAACGCAAAAACGTTGAACGTTGAACGTAAACAAATTTGAGTTGAAAATCTGTTTTGCTGGCAGTTTGTTTCGAAACCTATACATCGATATCATGATCCATATCGTATATATCGTACATATATCGTAGGAAAGTCTTTGCATATCATGAGGTGGGAATTTAGTCGTATCTCCCAGCCCTGGTACCACTGCATGCACTTGCTGGAGAGCAGTGCAGGAGGTATTTCAGCTGGTTCTCGAGGGTGCACATGGAAACTGTGGCAGGTGAAGTCTAAGTAAACAGAAGTGTGTACAGATTAGGCAGAGGAGTTGCAGATTAGCCACACAGTATGTAGGTCATCAGATAAAACCACACAGCACCTGACTGAGAGGATTAACACAGCAGCACTGAAACAACGCGCGCACACACACACACACACGCGCGGGTTTGAATAACTGAAAAACAATGCTGCGGCTTCCAAGGAAAATTACACCCAGCTCTTGTTTTGAAGACCATACACTTTTTTTTCTATATTAAAGATTACGTGGTGGCACAAAATAAGGTCAACAGAAAGATGTAGAGATGCTTCCTGTACCTCTAGAGTAAAAAAAAAAATAAAAATCTAAGAATGTGGAAACTAAAAAAATGGAAAAACGCCCCAACCCTAGACTCAGCCCCCTGTACTTTTCGCATAGTTTGTAGCATTATAACCAGGATTTCACTGGGATAACGGTGATATGATGATATAATATCGATATCATGATAAGTGTTCTGAGATCTCAGGGACAGCGTGATAACTTTATATACAGCATTATATATAATATTTTATAATTTAAAATAATGAGAAACTGATTAGAAGCAGCTGATGTGATGTTAAAACTGTGTACTTAATCCTATAAATTTTAAACAAAAAAAATATTTATTTATATTTTAAGTAAAATTTGTAAAAGTATAAATAAATATAAGTAAATAAGTAAAAAAAAGTAAATATAAAGTAAATATAAATATGTTTTAAATATTTAAAAGATTAAAATATTTTTAAATATCTTAATTATTTTTTTAAATATTTAAATAGTTTTAAATAATTTTTAAAATAAAAAAATTAAAAATTACATTTATTATAATTTTTTTTTTTTTTTTTTTTTTTTTTTTTTTTTTTTTTTTTTAAAGACAACATTTGTAAGCAAATGTTAGTGGGCTTATATGTCATAAACTTCAGCATTAACACACCATCACACTATAACCTTAACTAAAGTAAATAAGTAACGTTGGCATTAACCAATATTCACACCATGAAGCCACAATGACGAACACGAACAACACCTTAATGTTGATCATGAAACGTGTTTGTGGTTGTTACATTTGTGGAACTGCTAATAGGAAGTTATCTACATTTAGGAACATGTGGTTATTTAATATTTGCTAATATACATGGAGTAATTTTTAAGTCTGGGAATGAATAAACAGTCCATGTGGGTGTATTTCATAAATTTTTAAACAAACGTTAATTAATACACATATTAGAATGCTTTGTTAACATTACTGATGATTTATTAATGCTGATGTTCACTGTTTGTTATGTACCAGTAAATGCTAGTACGTAAGAGAACCTTCACTCTAATGTAAAGATTTACAGATTGAAGGAATGAATAAATGGACGAATATGGCGTTGCTAAAACATGTCCTCAGTCAGAGCGACAGTTCTGTGAGCACGTGTTTATGAGCTCGCATTCTACAGAAAAGACACACCTTCAATTCTGTCCAAAATATGGACACTCAGTAGACGCCTGCCCTATGGGGTGGGCGATACGACGGAAATATCGTGTCACAGTTCTTAAAGACATTCCTACAGTACACGATATGAATCATGATGTGTAGGTTTTCTATGAAACCAGCAAAGCTTCAATGCTGTGTTTGAAAAAACCTGTTCTACACTGGGTTTAATGATACTTTTACCTTATGTCTAGAAAAAATAAATTTAACACTGAAATGGAGGAAAAATATATTTGGTAAAATGTTTAAAAAAATGTAAAGATGTTTAACATCCTACAATTTTCCAAAAAGATATCACAATATCCACGACATCTCAGAAAAGTGTATTGTGACATAATTGATCACAGTATCAATATCATATCACATCATATTGCAATGCCCTAATATATACGTTTGCGAACAAAAAGTGTGAGGGGAAAAAGATTTCTGAAAAACTGATTTTGATGATACTTTTATTTAATGTTGATGAATAAAATAATTTAACACAGCAAAGAAGGAAAATGAAAACTTTCTGTCAATCTGAACATTTTAAACATTCAGCTTCTTCACATTAGCTGCTTTCAACTGTTTCTAACTTCCAACTGTTTGTAAGCATCATAAAAAAAAAGTTAATGTGATATCTATATCTCAGAAATGTGTATTTTGACATATGTTTATATCTGGGATATAAATTGCTGCCTATGTAGGGTGGCTTCTTGTACAAGGAACACAACGGAAGTGGTATTATTGCAAAACTTTCACTATAACAAAGTTTTACACGCTGAATATTGCGACAGATGTGTATAACTGATTACTGCCACATGCCTAACGCATTCACACATTTCATTCTTCCTAATTTCAGGTAGAGGGGGTTTCTTATAAATGACGTCACACTACGGGGGATTTTAACGCAAAAAGGTTAAAGGTTTTGCTGCAAACCACAAACTACCCAATTCAGCACACTTCACTCCATTCAGGACTCAGTCTCGGCTTGTGGGTTCTTCCTCGGGACCTTCTAAAACCTACGTGTGTTTGATGGGTGTGTTTGATAGGTGTGTTTGATAGGTGTGTTTGATGGGTGTGTTTGATGGGTGTGTTTGATGGGTGTGTTTGATGGGTGTGAAATGCCAGCGCTTGCGGGCGTCTGTTAAAAAAAACTACAGCGTGGATGCGGAGAATGACAGGAAGGAGGAGAGAACAAGGGTAATCTGACTCTCTTGTCTTGGGTCACAAAGACGGGTCACCTGAACAAAGCCATCGGATGGAGGAGAGGGGGAGAAGACAGGACGAGTGAAAAGGGTGGATGACGTGAAAAGTGAGAAGGCCACTTTGACTGTAACCCGAGTCCTTGTGCTCCCGGAGGACGGCTGGTCAGAGCTGATCGCAATCTTATCAACACCTCATGGAAACGCGAGAGGAGGACAGAGGAGAGCAGGAGGGAGCGATTGCCTAATGTCCTGACACAGCATACCGGATGAAAAGATGGAACGGCTATAATAGAGCTGCAGGGTATTTTAGGTACAGAAATGACAACAGTGACTAAAGGAGAAAATGGAAAAAAACGCTATTGATTCTAGTAAAGGTCTTTAATAGAGCTAACTACAGTGGGAACAGGTGACATCGACAGGAAAAGAGAAAAACTGGGGGGTCTCAAGAGGGATAAGTGTAGAGATGGCTCAGACAGGCAGAAAAAAACAGTTAAGATTAAGAATCTTAAAAGAAAGAAAGAAAAAATTGATTCATTAATTTAAATTAAAAATAATAATAATAAAAAAAAACCAAAAAAAAAAACAACTTGACCAATTCTAGTAAAAAAGTCCCAAGGAGGATAGGTGTAGAGACAGCTACAGTGTCTGAAGGGGGAAAAAAATTTATAGTAAAGATAAAAAAAAAAAAAAAAAAAGATATATATAAACATTCTAGTTAAGGTCTACAGCAAATGAAGGGAAGTAATATCTAGTCTAGTAATGGTAAAAAAAGAAAGAGAAAAAAAAAAAAGAATGAATGAATGAATGAATGAATAAATAAATAGACAGATAAATGAATTACTTAATTTAAAAAAAAAACAGCCTCATGAGGTAAAGGAAAGAAAGAAAGAAAGAAAAGCAATCATGAAAGAAAGAAAAATAAATAAACAAACAAAAACATTGTTCATCCATTTTAAGAGGGCGAGTCAAACGAAAACCTTCATTTTGTTTATTGCATCTACGTGTCACAAATGTGATGCGGATCGTCCCTATAAAGTAGCTGTCGCTATAGAAACGATATCGTATTAGAACCACCACTTTAATATAAATTTGTGATTTGCCTTGTAGCCAGAACTACGGTCAGAGCTGCTGAAAATGAATCAGCGCCAGAATTCAACAGCGCTGTAGAATAAAAGAATGCAAGATCTTTTTAAATGAACGTCGCGAAACCGCACCTTGACAGCGTGCGCCCAAAATGATTTCCCTTCAAAACAAGCGCATGCAACAATCTGCACAATGGTTTCACTGATAAGTCGCATTCCTCATATCCATTTAAGGTCATGTTTAGACAGGAGGGGCTTCTCGCAGTGACTCACGCTGGAGGAAAACTGGTTTTAATCCCCTACCTGACTGGATCAGTGGGTTTATAAACACTAGTGGCAGCTGCTGAATAGCCGTGTCAGGAACGAATCTGGCTTCAGTTGTAAATGAAATGATGTGGTGTTGATGTGACTGTTCGCGTGAGCAGGTGAGCATGAAGATCAGGTTGGACTGCTCGTGTGAATACGGTCACTGCTGTGAAAGTCTGATTCAGAGGAATTTTCCCTCTGGGGTCTGTACGGTGTTGCCGCTCATCTGTAAACTGTTTGGCTCAGAAGTGGGCCTCCAGGTCAGAGGGGAAAGAGAGAAGAGGGCTGGGGGATTCCATCTTACTCCATTCATTCATTTTACAGAGGCACAGGGAGAGAGAGTGAGAGTGAGAGAGAGAGAGAGAGAGAGAGAGAGAGAGAGAGAGAGAGAGAGGGAGATCTCTTCAGAGTCAGCGATATAAAGCAGCGATATAAAGCAGCACAGATTCACACACAACAAATCCCAGCTATTTACAGACATTAAGACTAAATTGTGATGGCAGAGGGACACACAGGAACATTTCTTGCAGAAGGTCCAGAGATTAGACCATTCTAGTATGGCTATTACTATTTGTTTACTATATTCAGTAATCTACTTCAGTAATAATGTAACATTTATATTAATAAAGCACCCCTGAAGCTGAAAATGGTGAGGGAGGAGTATGATGTGTTATTGTTTGACTCTTCATATTCTTCCCAACCACACCACCCACACCCTCAGGTCCTCTTCTACTGGCTTGCTGATTATTCCTCCATCTAGACTCTGTAGCTGTGGTGACCAACTCTGCTCCAGAGCAGCTCCTGCTCCAGAGTGCCTTCTCCAGGATACTATCTCAAGAGTGCCTTCCTTAGAGTTCTCCTACAGCACCTCCTCCAGACTTAACTCCCACAAAACGCTTTCTCCAGAGCAACTCGCCAGAGAGCACCTTCTCCAGACTAACTCCCACAAAATGGTTCCTACAGAGCAGCACCCCCAGAGCACTACCTTTCCTAGAGGAGCACCAGTTCCAGAGAACCTTCACCAGAGTGCCTGCTTCACCCCAGTGCGTTTCTTCCAGACTAGCTGGCCAGAGCACCTTCTCCAGACTAACTGGCCAGAGCACCTTCTCCAGACTAGCTGGCCAGAGCACCTTCTCCAGACTAGCTGGCCAGAGCACCTTCTCCAGACTAGCTGGCCAGAGCACCTTCTCCAGAGCAGCTCCCACAGAGAACCACTTCCAGAGTGCCTTCTCCAGAGAGCTTTCCCCACAGCAGCACCACCAGACTGCTGTCCCCGGAGCAGTTCCCTCAGAGCACCTTTTTCAGAGCTCCTCCAGCCTAGCTCCAACAGACTGCTTCCTCCAGAGCGCTGTCTCTAGAAAACTTTTCTTAACCTATACGTCCAATCCATTTCTCTCTCTCTCTCTCTCTCTCTGTCTCACGGGCCTATAATCAATCTGTCAATCTACGTCCTACAACTCAAAATCTGTGCAGACGAACCTTGTGTGTGTGTGTTTTATTCCCACGGTACCCTAAAGCCCCCAGGCTCCACCATGCCGCGTGTCTCATCCTGCTGTGGGTGTGTGTTCCCGTCCGCTGTGGGCGGGTCTTTCCCATGCCTTGTTTCATTTGTGGTCTGAAACCACACGTCGACGCTATCCTTAATCAAAAACAAACATGTCCGCCTTTCTTTTTATAGAGACGAGCTGAACGATGATTAAAAAGCGGATGGAGGAGAGAGACCCGCCTCATGTCGGGAGTCTTCACCCTTCTTATATTGTGTGGGTGTGTGTTGCTTTTCTGCTGAAACACCACCCACCACCCAATGCTATAAATTTTCTAATGTGTGCCCTCTCCTCTTTTCTCATTAGCCTTTTTTTTTTTTGCTTTAAATCTGTCTGCCCTCGGCGTGTTCGCTCAACTTCTCGAGCTGTAGCTTTCACTCGTCTCCTTTGTGAATGATGAATCGCTCTCTTCCAGAGGAAATGAAAGACTGCCGTCTTGTTTTCCGCATGTGGACACAACCCGTTTCCCCCCTTTCGCTTGTCTCTCCGGTCCTTGTCTGCTCTTTTCATCTCTCTCTCTGGTCTGGAGCTGGTCAGTGGAGAGCCCTGTGTTTTACAGGCTCATTAATCATTGTGAGGGACAGCGAGGGCCCCTAATCCAACCCCTTCCCTCTGCACGCACAGCACAGGACAACACAGCACAACACACACACTTTGACTATGAAGTGTGTACTACATTGATCACCCTTTTTTTTTTTTTTTTTGCCAAATGCGCACCCTTTCGACGTGTGTTTACAATCACATGCTGAACCATTACAGACGTGTGTGTGTGTGTGTGAATGAAGCTATTGTGCCAGTGTGTGTATGTTCTACATAATCTTGGTCTCAGAGGTTGTGTGTGTGTGTGTGTGTGTGTGTTGTAATG
The DNA here is from genome assembly GCF_027358585.1 of Pangasianodon hypophthalmus. Classification (NCBI taxonomy): domain Eukaryota; kingdom Metazoa; phylum Chordata; class Actinopteri; order Siluriformes; family Pangasiidae; genus Pangasianodon; species Pangasianodon hypophthalmus. The sequence goes on along the minus strand of NC_069715.1, from coordinate 5,244,351 downwards.
TATACACTTATTCCCAGGAGTCCATTCATGGTGTAATTGGTGCTAACGGAGTGCTTGGGCTTTTCATGGGAGTGTGAGACTTCCTCAGTCTGTTTGCTTGGTCCAAAGTGCAAATACTTCTGGATAATTTTCTTTTCACACAGAATTAAACTGAGCTGTTTAAAAAAAAGAATAGCAAAGCCAGAAATGCATTAGTCAGAGATTCAGAGACTGGTGTTACTGGGGGTTTTTAAACACTGTATATACTTTCCACTTTATTACACACTCCTACCTTGTTGCTCATCCCGTAGGTGTTCAGGTAGTTTCCTTCCATGAACAACGTGTGTTCATCATCCTCTACCCTACACCAGTGTCACATTTGGACATTTTTGTGTGGTTGAGTGTTTTTCAAAACCGCAGTGACACTGAGGTGTTTAAAAGCCTGCTCTTAGCTTCTCTGTGTCTCTCTCACTTCCTCAAATACAACCATCCTTCATTTAATATACATACTGATGCACCTGCATTACAGTGCACTGCCACAGAGAGAGAGAGAGAGAGAGACAGAGAGAGAGAGAGAGAGACAGAGAGAGAGACTGAAAGAGAGAGACAGAGACACAAACCAAGGCAGAGAGAGAGAGAGAGAGAGAGATGGCTGCCGCTAGTAAAACATGTGATGGATGAATAAATGTAAATATCTAAAGCATTGATGTTGTTTGATAACCATATTAATGTGTGTGTGTGTGTGTGTGTGTGTGTAGGCTTTGCCTACACTACATGTGGCTTTCGGAGCACAGGGGGCCCCAACCCTGGCCCCACTGAGACTGTTACACACAGCTGGCCAAAATTCCTCAGCCATGACCAAGCACACACACACACACACACACACACACACACACACACACACACCTTACATTTATGCCCTCAAGACTGAGGTGAGATTCTCCATCACATCCCTTCTTCTCTGAAAAAATGCTAGCAACAGGACATTTGGCCTAACACACATACATACACACACACACACACACACACAAACCAGTCATAACTATTAAATTTTAAGCGTCAGAGTTCAGACCCAAAGAGAAATATTGCACAGAGATCGTTTAGATGAAGACAAGACCTGTGTGCCAAGGTTACATTTTTACATAACCATCCATACTGTAGCTTTTATAATCTTCTAAAATGTGTGACAACAGCAGTTGTGAAAGTTTACCTTTTTTAACAATAGCTGTTGTACTCTAGAAATGACAGAAAGCTTGTGGGAAAGTACACAACCGCCAGCTTGATGCTAAATTACTCTTGAAACGAGCCGATTTCGTGGAAATTAACATAGATGAAACTCGTAAAAAAGAGAAACTGAAAGTTTATACACAGTAGCCCTAATTTCTCTCATTTCTCCGATTGTCTCAGGTGAAACTAGATGCATCGGGATAAACAGCATTTGTGATGTCACAGAAATATAATATATATAGATATAGATGTATACAGATTCCTTTTCCATCCACCATATTTATTAGCAATGATATGGTTTTTTTTGTCACGGTGAATCCGAGTGTCAGGAAGAACAACCCTTGAGGATTATACTCCGCCTGCAACTTACACACAAGCTTCAAGGTCTTAATGTAGAGCTCATGGGGTTAAACACTTCGCTGTAATGACTTCTCCGTATGATCGTTCCGAGAGAGAGAGAGAGAGAGAGAGAGAGAGAGAGAGAGAGAGAGAGAGACACAGAGACAGAGAGAGAGAAAGAGAGAGGAGAGACAAAGCCAAAATAGGAAAGGAATAGCAAAAGGACTTCATACAGAGACTTAGGATTAGCTTGGATGTTGCATTATTACTGAAATAATCTTTACTTTTCCCTTAAACAGCTCTAAATCACATAATATTGAGTCGTAGGCTTGTTCAAAGCATCATCTGTACACTGGACCATCAATCATGTATTGAGATGTGCATAACATCTCTCTACTTAACAGACCATTAGTGTAAGACAGAGTGCAGAGAGTGTGTAAGAGCTCCAAGACAAACCTACCGACTCTAAACATGTCATTACAGAGCACATCATCTGCTTGACACACTGTAAAATTCGGCAGAGATGAAATACAGCTCATATTACTGCTCTTACACTCACACACTGACCATGTTTTCCACTCACTCATGCAATTATCCAATCAGCCAATCACATCGCAGCACTTCAGTGCATAAAGTCGTGCAGATACAGGCCAAGAGCTTCAGTTAATGTTCGCATCAAACATCAGAATGGGGGATAAATGTGGTGTGTTGCTGGTTTGAGTATTTCAGGAATCCTGGGATTTTCAGTCTCTAGAGTGGTGCGAAAAACAAATAAGAATCCAGCTCATCCTTGTTGATGAGAGAGGTCAGAGGAGAATGGCCAGACTGGTTCGAGCTGACAGCAAGGGTAGGGTAACGTACACAAATAAACACTCTTTACTGCTGTGGTGAGCTGAAAAGCATCTCAGAACCGCAGTGAGAATGCGCTCTCTTTTAGGACAGTTAGTCTTATGAAAAGATCAAGTCATTGACTGGCTCAGATAAGAGAAACGTTGCTGACCACACATTTCGACCAATCAATAACTGATCAATCCTTCCTTCTCTAATGTGTAACATTTGCTAACTTTTGCTAACATTTGCTGTCTTAAAAAAAGTGTATGATCTGTTACAACCAATATTTCAGTTATTTGGTTATTATTTTGGTTTATGCTTCACTAACAGTAGGTTCAAATGAAGGTGAGAATACTATCAACTATATGAATTAAACCGCATTAATATTTTAATTATATTTAATTAAATTAAATAAATTAAATATTTAAGTGTTTGGTGTTTCGGTCTGGTGGAGGACTTTGGACGTCCAACCTCAATGGGCTGTAACAGATGTCACATGCAAGTGATTTTTCACCTGCTGTATGAAAAGCTGTGCTGGGAGGGAAATTCTGACCTTTCATCCATGAAGTAGAGAGAGAGAGAGAGAGAAAGAGAGGTAGAGCTGAGAGCCGTCTGCTGTTTGCTTTTTGAACCAATATACACTTTTGTTTATCAAATAAATAATATTACATCATACTGATAGGCTGCTACCACTATCAGATGGACTTGGGAGCACATGTGCGAGACCTGGGTTATAATCTGTCCTTGCACGTGACATCCTAAGTCCAAATCCTACTTGCACAAAATAAATAAATAAATAAATAAATAAATAAAATAGGAGCAAATGTGAGCAAAACATTTGCACTGTAGAACCCTGATCTATTTGTTTCAAAATGGCAGAAATTCACAAAACTACTACTTATCGCAAAAGTGTTAGTGTATGGACAAAGCGTGCCTAAAACTGATTTGTCTAATCAATGACGTGCTTTACACAAAAACAAAACCGAATTATAGGAATCTGTTCTGCTGTACTATTTGGACAAATTACTGATATCATTGTAACGGCAAAACACCTAGCTAGCTAAACTAGCTAACTGTGCTAAATAGAAATAGTATTATGTATACAGTGCAATATGTATTAAGCATGTGCTGAAAATTAATTATACTATCTGGCAGTTCACAATACAATAATAATACATAAAAAAAAAAGAATAACTAGCCTGAAGGAAGAAATAAACATCATCTCTATCACTTTAAAGTTTCCTTTCTGATAACCATACTCAAGTTATTTGAAGTCAGTGTGAGATTTTATCACTTTTCTCATCTCATGCCATACTGAGAACCGACTTCTGAATTGCCTCACTCGGATCAAAAGATTATGTCTTAAATTCCTTCAAAGTTAATCTCACGTTCATCTTGCACTAATACACGCCTGACATCCAAAGAATGAGAAACTGTAGACTACGACGTCTTGCACAACTTTGCCCTCGTGTCGTATGTTGTGCTCAATAATATTTCAACATCAGCGATGTTAATGATCTCTTCTGCTACGAGGAGTTAGGAGAAAGAATTCAGACGATCAGAGAGCCGTAATGAACCAGGAGTGACAGATCTGTCCATGATGTTCTGCGGTCTTTCACAGCACTCTCGTCCGATAGACAGCTTTATGAGGTTAATGTGCATCCTCTCCGAGAACGACACGATGGATTACTCTTTAGATCTGAGTGTCCTGATATTAGAAAGTAAAGGATGAGGCTGAGGAGGCATTTCTTTCATATCATTTTTGATCTAAGGATGCTTTAACAGCTGTTATGACCAGTGTGTAATATTCCATCGACCCCTTAACTATCGCTGAATGATGACAGTGTCGCTTGTGGCTTAGGAGAGGTGTAGGTTCTTACCAGTGTGTGTGAGCAGGGTATTACTGCAGCGAAGGGGGCGCAAAATATATATTGCGTGTCATGTACACGTTACACCATGACAGTAAAACAATACTGGAAGCTGGTTATGAGTCATATAATTAGTAATATTAGCGACTCCTAATTACCTGTTAACAAGTTCAGTAATGAGACTGTGAATAAACCTAACAAGTTATTAGCTGTAACTAAGCTCATTTTATATTTCAAGTAAACTTATATAAAGTATGTCCACATGCTCTGTGGTGAACAGCAGCAGAGACACTTATTGAGTTAGTGTATAGTGAAGTAGTCCTGAGGAACAAGTTGTTGTTTCATTTTCTTAATTTAAGCCCCCGTTCATGTTCGTTCCTTGCATGGAACGCAGGCACGGCATTATCTGCTTGGTGATTAGGGACAACGAAAGCTACGATTCATCAGAGAAACAACACAGGCTATAAGCGAAAAGGAAACACGCATTACGAGATACAACATAATTTACTTTCATCCATCTTAAAGCTGCAGACGTCATGTTTCCTGACTGACATTTAAACCGTCCCACCTGACCATGGCCTATTCAAGCACTTACAAAACACACACTTGGACATATTTTAAATACATATAAGTGAATGATATGAAAAAATCAAACACTGTCATTTTATTGAGCTAACTTTCTACTCCTCCAGACCCAGACTTCAGTGGGCCTGATTGGTGTTATGGCTACGTCTCAGAGAGTGCTGCTTCTTGTAAGAGAGTCTGTTTTTACGTTTTTAAAACATTCACATACAGCCTATAAGTACTTTCAAAAACCTAAAAAAAAAACCCCGTACAGTCCGGCATTCTTTATGATTCATACTCAGTTTTTTCTCAGAAAGTGGAAATCCTGCACAAAAAAAAAAAAAAAAAAAAAAAAAAAAAAAAATGTAGGTGATTATGAGAGTAGCAGCAATTACTGAGGTGACCATGACAATATTGCTCATGCTGTATATTATACTGTATAACTCATTAGTGTTATAAATCTAGTACATCTAGATAGTACACACTATTTACTGTAATAGCATGAGGTTTGGGACACAGCCAGTGGCTGGCACCTTTTTTTTTTCCTCCCAGACAGGAAATCTCAGACAACTCTGAAGAACACATAATTATAAAGATTAATATGCACATTGTTCAGAGTGGATTTTTTTCCTTCAGGACTCCTCACCCTCCTAACCCTTTCTGTCTTTAGAAAGCTTTTTAGAGCTAAATGTAGGTCCTAAACCTGCTAAAAACATACATCTAGTCCAAAAGTCTCCTAAGAACCAAGAGACCAGGACTGAATCACAACCAATCCTAAACAATCCTAAACAATCCTGGTGATTAACAGTACAAATCAAGTTCATACGTTTCATATATTTTATGACAAAAAAGAAAAAAAAGGTAAAATGTCATGTGCAGGAGTGATTTAATGATTATGGAGTTGTAAGTGCAGACACCTCCTGAACTCACCGCCATTGTCATGTTAAAAAATAAATCAGTAAATAATCAGCAACACTTTCAATTTATTTACTGTTTTGAATGCACTTTTGTTGATTTAATTTTTACTGCTTCAGCCAATCACTGTTAATATCCATTCATAAAACACAGTGTCGTCCGTAGCAACAAGGTCGACCCCGTCGTTACTCTGAGTTCGGGAACTTCTTGGTGGGAATTCCTCTCAGTTTTCATGTTTTAAGAAGAACCTCTTAGTTAGGAACTTTTAGTGCTACTTAGGAGAAGTCTAAATGATCTTTAGGTTTGTGTTCAGACTTGTGCAAGGAATCGGTGAGGCGTAACAATGTCTGTCTCTCTCTCTCTCTGTCTCTCTCACACTCACACACACACACACACACGCGCGCACGCGTTTCTGGTAGGCAACGTGTTAAACAGATGTGTGCAGTTCAGTGGGAGTCGTCTCTCCTCTGCTCTCAGCTAATCTACTAATCTAATAATGGCATGCGAAGTGGAGTGATGAGGAATGAATCCTATAATAAACTGCCCTGCGCAGGGTGGAACCCAACAGCCCTTACACCCTATAAAGTGCACTATAATGGTAGTGTAGTTTACAGTGCAGAGGGTGTATTATTTACACACAAGTGTGACTGATGTTTTTTATATCAGCACAGGACGAATTTGTCATGTGTGACACTGCACTGAACAGCCCTGTAGGCAAATCAAACATAAACCCAAAAAACAGCCTGTGAATGTGTATGTGTGTGTGTGTGTGTGTGTGTGTGTGTGTGTGTGTGTGCGTGTGTGTGGTTCCACATGAAGTGAGAGCTTCTGACACGTCAGCAACACGGGTCTTTAACTAAATAACAATGATATGTAACTAAAACACACCCAACAGCCACCATCAAGCCGTCTCTGTATAATCACAGCTCTGTGGTGCAGCGGAGTTTTAACCACGAGAGCGGAGAGAAAAGGACACACCAAAAGAGGACCAAAAAAAAAAAAAACCTTACCTCTTTTCTGCATGAAGGTGAAGAGATCATCCAGAAACTCTTTCCTGTTGGGGTCACTGTCCAGCTCATACAACTGCACGAGAAACAAACAGATTATTATTATTATTATTCCTTTAATAGCACACTACACACACTCATGTCAATATAGCTACAATGAGAGACAGACAACAAAAAAGTGTGAGAGAGGGCAAAGAGAGAGAGACAGGGACAGAGAAGGGGATAGATAGATAGATAGATAGATAGATAGATAGATAGATAGAAATCACCTTGGCGAAGTCTCTGGAGGCCTCTCCTCTCGATCGGTTACTGTCTGATTCCTCTCCCCACACACCACTGCCGTTCTGCAAAGAGATCATCATCATCAGTTATCATCATCATCATCACCACAACCACCAGTTAGCAACATCACCACCACCACCACCAGTTATCATCATCATCATCATCATCATCATCACCACCACCAGTTATCATCATCATCATCACCAACATCATCATCAGTTATCATCATCATTATCATCACCACAACCACCAGTTACCATCACCATCATAACTATCATCACGTAATTATCCATACGCATTCAGTATCATTTAAACTTAAACCTACACAGTTCATGAACTGGAAATGCACCAAATCCAGACGCTCCGCCCCCAGAGGACACAGAGCCTCTGATATGTTTTGTACACTTTTCTGGCTACGAGCTTCAGAATTTTGAAGGGTTGCAATCAGACTGACTCTCTGTACGTCCATCAGTAACACAGTGACACAATGAGCTTTTGGTAACTGGACTTATTAAAGTCTGTGAAGAGTGAGTTTCTGTGAGGTGTAACAGAAGAGCGTTTGCCTGATCCCAACAATGCCACCTCCATCCTTAGCCTGGAGACAAGGGAGCAAAATTGGCCTTGCTCTCTCCTGTCAATCACAGCGATGCCAGCCAATCGTGGGTGTCCGTGTACTCGTGTACGCAGGAGAGGACGGACAGCGCTTTCCTCAGTGTGTGTGTAAGTGCTCTGTGATAATGGATCATCAACTAGCTAGTGAGACGAGCTGAAACCCGACACCGCATGGACACCAGCGTCTTCCTTAAAGAGCACGCTAATTCTCCGGGAGCTTCTGTTGTAAGTTATGCAAAACGGCACAGAAACATTTCCTAATTTTTTTTTTTAATCTTGTCAGAAGTCACCTATGAATAATCATTTGAGATTACTTTATTTTCACATTTTTAATAATGCATGCATTGCATTATTGCGCTGAAGTGATAGGACATGTAAGTGGAGGCACTATTGAAGTCACTGTTAAAGACAAATGGACATCTTTCGAATATACATTACATTATCCAGGTTCTACGAAGGCACTGTGTTATACCCTAGGTAGTGAGCATATATAGTGAACAGGAAGCCATTTTGGATTCAGCTTAACTGTGTGTTGGAGGAATATGACACACATTCACAGCACAGATCATGCCGTTTTGATGGATATTCACAGCTGCACCTCTTAAACTCACACAATTCAGGATCATCGCTAGCCATGTGTGAGAGCGGGCACACACACACACACACACACACACACACACACACACACACACAGAGAAACACCTCACTTCAGGCCCCCCTCACAGGTGTCTCTTCCCAGGAAATGGTAAATAAAGTTGTCCACCCATTTAACCCCCACACAACCAGAGGCCATCTGTGCTGCACCTCCATCATTTATCTACCTCCACCTCCCCCTCTTCATCCCTCCATCCCTCCCCCACCCAGCTGCATTCAGCCCCCCCTCCAACACACACCTCGACCCAAAACAGCTGCAATGGCAAGTCAAGTTCACGAGCTGCGCTGCTGGGGGACAGAAGGGCACTAAAAGACACCCTCTCTTTCTCTCTCTTTCTCACACACACGCACGCGCACACACGCGCACGCACACACACGCACACACACAGCTCATAGGGGTGACCAACGGCTGCGTAAATAAGGGCTGGAGGTCGGTGGAATGTTCTGGACAGGAATGTTAGTTAGACGAGGAAACGATAAAAGCCTTGGGAACAAAAACAGGCCTCGTCTGGAGAGGTGTGAGCAGCCGGAGAGCAGGGTCTGCTAACGTTTGGAGAACTGATCGGAGAACACACACAGACACACACACACAAACGCACACACATACAGAGGTACATCATGTCACATAATGCAGCAAAGACATTTAAAGGGCATACATTATGCTCCTGTGCATTTGGTTAACTCATTTCCATCTCAACCTCCAGATGTTCAGCGCCCGTGTGTGTGTGTGTGTGTGTGTGTGTGTGTGTGCTGGAAGTACTATGTAGGAGAGATGTAACTTGTAACAAAGATGTAACAAAATGATCAAATCACGACACTGGATAACTTTTTACACACTACACAATATGTGTAGCCTGCCTCAATATTTATGTCTATGTAAAATACATAAAATGAGATGAGAATAAAGATGATTTTTATTTAATATGTACAAAAATTAATTATTCAACAAAGAACAAGAGAATATGAAGTATTCATAACCAAAAAGTATACATTAGCATCTATTCAGTTAGTTGATCAGCACTGTAAAATGCTCTGAAAAAAGCATATCTTGATCTAATTTATCACAATATTTTGTGGAAAAAAAAGTTTTTCATGATGTTCCATAACATTAAATGTAACTATAAAAAGATAAAAAAAAAAAGATCTTTTTTTAATAAATTAAAAATTGTAATTGGAGGCAAATTTCTGAAAGAACAAAACACTTTTGTGCCGTTATTATAATTGTTGTTACTGCATTGCTGTTTTTTCTTTTTTTTACAAAACGTCAGTGATGACAGGAACTTGAGAATATGACGTGTCATTCTTTGATTAAACAAATGGCTGTGGTATAAGAGGAATAAACCACATGCTGTTACAGCAAAAAAAAAAAAATCTATAAAGAAAACGAGAAAAAGAAACAAATGGAACGAAATGGCTTGAGATACAAAAACGTAATAAAAGCACCGACATGTCACAATAACAATAATTAGAAAAGTGTATGATGCTGTGATATCACGATATTGAAATATCATCATGTGGCACTAACCCTAAGGGATGTGACTAATTTTATGCTTTTTTTCCAGATTTAACACCCGTATTCTCCTCACTTATCCATGCGTCTCTTTCTGATCCGAGTCAGGCGTCTTAAAGCACTAAAGCGTGCGGGGCATCAGGTCTATAGCGCTGCGATTGAGAAACACTGACCTGCATGATCTCGACCTCAGACTGGACCAAACGCTGATATCTACAGAGTTAATCTTTAATCAGTGTCTACGGTTTGATGTCCCATAAATCCACAGGTCATGCATTAGCTACTAAACCTGAGCAAACAAGAGCGCGCGCACACACACATACACACACATGCACAAACACTTGGTAAACAACAGGACTACACAGTGATCAATACAGCTCGATTAAACTAAAACACACATGGTGTGATCAAAGTGTACGGCTCGATGCACTGCAGTGGACTTCTCAGAACCGGAGGACAAAGCCCTGCTGCGTGAACACGAGGCTGAGACACGAGGCTGAGACACGAGGCTGAGACACGAGGCTGAGACAGCAACACGTTTTTGCGTGTCTGTAATGACGTGGCTCTACAGGTGGACGCAGAAAGCTGAAATCAGATTTAAATCAGCATTCAGGAGAGCCAGACGATACACAAATCAGAATTAAAATGAGCAGTAGTACGCAAAGTTCCTGTGAAAGCAACGCACATCTAAATCGGGAAAGTCTCAGACACACCTTCTCACTGAAGGGGTTTCTGTCTCTCTTTTTATTTTTAAAAATTTTTTTTCTACATTTCACAACACTACTGAACATACACAACACCACACACTAGCTAATATTGGGAAACTAATTAAAAACATACACACATATATATATATATATATATATATATATATATATATATATATATATATATATATATATATATACACATACACACACATATATATATATATATACACACACATATATATACACACATACACACACACATACACACACACATACACACACACATACACACACACATACACACACACACATACACACACACACATACACACACATACATACACACACAGTACTGTGCAAAAGTCTTAGGTACCTTTTTTTGAGAACAAACTGTGTTATAGGTTTTTATTTTCTGACTTCTACATTACTGATTCAGTACAACAACATTTTAGATTCCAAACATTAGTTTTCCAGCACAAAATGAAATGTTACAGAAAAATGTTTGTATGTCAGTAAAGAAAGCAGCAGATTCCATAAGAGACACTTTACAGATAAAAACATAATGAAGGCTGCTGAGTTTCGCTGCAGAAATAAGAAGCGAGTCGACAGTCAAAGTCTCCAGAAGAACTGTGGCTGCTTCTGCAAGACGCTCAGTAACACTTCCAGCTCATTTCCTTATAAAACTGCACACACTGCACCTGAGACTACTAATTTTTTTTTTTAAAAGCGAAGGATCGTCACACCAAATATTGACTTTGTTTCATTTATTACTGTTTACTGCTCTTTATAGTATTTTTTTAATGTAGAAACATTATTTTTGAAGGCATCTTTACTCTACAGTATTTCTTTACAAGACCTTTGCACAGGACTGTATAAAGACACATTTTGTAATTGTTTACGTTGTAAAATAAATGAATTTGTTTAGAACTTGGCAGCGTTTAAAGCTACTTTCACAGAGTAGTTGTGAGATATTTGAATTTTTGAGGGATTATTGTAATTATATAATTATAATTATTTGAAATAACTCTCTCCAGATTTGCAGAATACAAATTAATCTATAGAGTAGGAAATGTAAAGCCAGCTCCATCTCTCATCTATCTCTTTCTCCCTCCCTCTCTCACACTGAATCTTTCTGTTTCTCTCTTTCTCACTTCTCTGTCTTTCTGTCTCTCTCTCTCACTTCCCTGTCTCTCTCTCTCTCTCTCTCTCTCTCTCTCTCTGTCTCCCTCTCTCTCACTTCTCTCTCTCTCACACTGAATCTCTCCCTGACTCGCTCACTTTCTCTCAATCTCTGTCTCTCTTTTTCTCTCCCTCTCTGGCTTTCACTCTGAATCTTTGTCTCTCTCTTTTCCCCTCTATCTCTCAATCTCTCACTCTGAATCTTTGTCTCTCTGTCGCGCACTCTCAATCTCTCTCTCTCCGTCTCTCACTCTCAATCTCTCTCTCTCCGTCTCTCACTCTCTCTCTCTGTCTCACTCTCAACCTCTCTCTTTCTGTCTCACTCTCAATCTCTCTCTCTCTGTCTCACTCTCAACCTCTCTGTCTCTCACTCTCAGTGTCTCTCTCTCTCTCTGTCTCTCTCTCTCTCTGTAGTTCTCTCTGTCTGTAGTTCTCTCTGTCTGTAGTTCTCTCTGTCTAACTCTCAACCTCTCTGTCTCTCTGTCTCTCACTCTCAGTGTCTCTCTCTGTCTCTCACTCTGAATCCCTCTCTCTGTCTCTCACTCTCAATCTCTCTCTCTCTGTCTCTGTCTCTCACTCTCAATCTCTCTCTCTCTGTCTCTCACTCTCAATCTCTCTCTCTCTGTCTCTCACTCTCAATCTCTCTCTCTGTAGTTCTCTCTCTCTGTCTCTCTCTCTGTAGCTCGCGTCAGAAAGCTGGGACGTGTCCGTTGTGGACGTGTTGGGTCTCGTTGAGGAGCCGTGGTCAGTGCAGGAATGCTCTGAGTGTTTGTTCATGCTTTGTTCTGCCTCTGGCTGTCTGCTGACCGCTGTGTGCTAATGGCTCCTCTCAGTCTGTTGATCAGACTCTACAGTAATGCGTAGGTGCACACGCAGAAGGAGCCGCCTCACTTCAGTTCCACTCTCACACTCCCACAGCTGGCTCTTACGCTGCGTTCGAGGCGACGTTCTAACTTGTAATTACCTGCCTACAACTGGTAAAAAACACCGAAAACACAGCCTCAACTTGGGGTAGTCTTCTCAGCTACCAGTTCCTTTCCTGAGTTCCTTACAGAGTGACGTTAAATCAACATGGCTGCTCACACTGTGAACACGGGAAAGTCGCACTTCTCTACTTTTAAATGACTTTACAGCAGTATTGGCTTTGGATCAGTTCTTATACAGACACATCACTTGGTTAAATCTGTAACAATGACCACACTAATCACTGTTCTGAGAAAGTAATCATCAACATTAGAGTTATCACTAACATTAGCCGGCTAGCTTGTTGCTAACGTAGTCGCTATTGTTTGCTGTTGCTGTTGTGCTGCAATTTCAGTCCAAAATGGTGCATGATGTTTGAAGTTCACTACAGTAGAGCAGCACCAGTAGCCACTCAGGCCTGTAACTGTTAAAGTGCACTTAAAGTAGCTTTTGATGAGCTTTATGTGCTCTAAAAAACACGCGCTTTTGCGGAGGCGTCCACGTTCAACTTCGCACGCCGAACGTCTCGAGGTGGGAAATGACGTCATTACAGCTTGCACATTACCACTAGGCACCACGAACGCAGCAGAAAGGGGAAATAAACGTGTCCACACGCAGTCAGGCTAATCTCAGCTCCGACCCCGGCTTTCTTGCTTACTGTGCATTCTTTTAGGGTTAATTCAGTATGCGCCTGTCTTCAGGATTACACCAACAACCAGGGGAAGAGAGATAGCACATTCTAACAGGAAGTGACAGATAGACCAGGCACTTTTGCCTCACAGAGAGAGCGAGAGAGAGCGAGATAGATAGAGAGACAGAGAGAGAGAGGCAGATGCAGACACACAGAGAGAGAGAGAGAGAGAGAGAGAGAGGGAGAGACAGCACAAAAGTGAGAGACAAACACAGAGAGATACAGAGGAAGAGAGACAGACAAAGAGAGACAAACAGAGGAAGAGAGAGACAAAGCAAGTTAAAGAGAGAGGGCCAAAGAGAACCGAGAGAGAGACAGACAAACAAAGACAGAACACAGAGTGAGAGAGAGAAAGAGAGAGTTACACAGAAAGAAAAACAGACGCAGAGACAGAGAGACAGGCGTACGTAAACATACAATGAGAGAGACAGACTGAGTGTGCCAAAGAGAGAGTGAGACAGAGAACAGACAGAGACACAGGAAACTGAAACAATGGCATACAGAGAGAGAGAGAGAGAGAGAGAGAGAGAGAGAGAGAGAGAGAGAGACACAAACGTACATAAACATACATAAGTTTTAGGGATTCATTTCACAGAAATCCAAAATGAATCAGAATCAAATCCAAACTCAGAGTCGTTCAAAGAGTCGACACTGATACGAATGAATTTCCATCAAGTGACCACAAACATATGCAAGACAGTTGTTAGGAAGAACAGAGAGCCATGCCACGCCACAACACACACACACACACACACACACACACACACACACACACACACACACACACACACACACACACACACACACAACTATACATGAGGACTGGAGTATGTACTCAGGAATCAGGTAAACTACAAAAAGCAGATTTCATGTCTGTTTTTTTTTTCTTTTTTTTCTCCGTAGTTGCTCCAGGAAGCAAAGCACGCTTCTCTTTGCAAAACAAGTCGTCATGTAACGCTCATAATAATCAGGGAAATCACAGTGACACCACGGACACGTGTGGAATGAGGAGTCTGCTTACTGTTCAACATGCACTGTTGTATATTAAATCCCAAAGATGACACAAGTGACATGTCTGGATTCTTTACACATTACATCAGAAGAACATACTCAGACCAGAGAGTTACTTTTCCTCTCAAACACACACACACACACACACACACACACACACACACACACACACTTTCTCACGCACAGTTGAACTTGATCATGTCTGCCATTCTACATTATATACCATAGACAGGAATGTGTTAGGACTCTCACATCCTCATTCCGAACCACTTGTTGTCTATACTTTACACTGTAAGCAGACATTTTCACACAATGGGCCTCATTTATCAAGCTGGATTCGGAAGGATTTATGTGTAACATCGTTCGTTATGAACGTTTACAGAAACTCTTCATGCCATTCAGGACAATCCTGTAAATTTGGAAAAACCTTCGTAGCCTACTCGTGCTTGAGTGTGACTGAGTGTGCTAGGAAGGCTAATGTAAACCTCGAGTCAAATGCATAGCATGTCCTTCGTTAATAAAATAAACATCGCAATCACTGGCAAATCGCTGCAGTATGAGCAGAATAAGACACTGCGGACCGTGCGGTTATACGAAAATAATCCACTTTTGACCTTGGAGACAAACCACAAACACAAAACCGTGTCGCTGCTGACAGGAGGAACGTTTAATTGCAGCGGAAAACTTGATTCTGACGTGTTAAATACGCTCTGATTGCGGTTAACTGAATACGCAATCATTAATTCCTACGGATATCCGAACATTATAATTACTCAGAAGACACATCCTTAATCTGTAGTGTGTAGAACATGTCTGTACATCAGAACTTAACGAGTGGAGAGGGTTGAGTGTGTGTGTGTGTGTGTGTGTGTGTGTGTGTGTGTGTGTGTGTGTGGGTGTGTGTGTGTGTCTGTGTGCAGGCATGTTTTTCTATCTTGGTGGGGACCCCATGTCCTCACAAAGATAGGAATACCTCACAGGTTTGACCTTGTGGGGGCATTTGGCTGGTGCTCACGAATAAAACAGCTTTTTTATTCCTCACAAGGACGCTAAGACAAACATGTGTGTGTGTGTATGTGTGTGTATGTGTGTGTGCGCGTGTCTGTGTGTGTGCGCGTGAGAGGAATAATTAAGATAATTAGGATTTTAAGTGACATCTGAGTGGTTTTTTTTAACCACACAATCTGTCAGCAGGTCTTTTCACTTCACTCAGAGCTCATTTACTAATTCTTACACTGATAAAACACACACTGCATATTTCCCTCCCACACACACACACACACACACACACACACACACACACACACACACACACACACACACGCTGTGACAGCCTGAGCTGATCATCCTCACAAACAATTACACACTCAACCATGAAGATGTTGGTTCACTGTAATCCTAGAGACTTAATGCTTTTTCACGCCAATGTGTCAACTTTTTTTCCTGTAAAACAAACAGATGTGTTTCTGTGAATAAAACAGAGGCATTAATTTATGTCACGTATGATGTCACGTCACGTCACGTCACGTCTCATCAACCTGTTGTCAAAAAACACGCTATATTCTAGCCAGCTAGGTTTATTATTATTATTATCTTATTCCCCCTGTCAGAAATATCGTAATTACAAGGTATATGCACATGAATGCCACTGCAGTGTCGTAATTACATCTCAGGAACTCGTATTTTTTTCCTAAGAGTCCTGACTTTCCGACTTGGGGGCGTGTCAACAACAAAAACTCGTCTACAGCAGACGGAAAGATTTAAATGATAATTTTGTATGTTAAGCGTTCAGTTCTTTACTTTCTTTCTCTCAACGTTTTGTCACTGATGTTACAAAAATAAATACAAACAACAATACAAACAAATGCTAACTACAAACAAATGATTTTTTTTTAAAGATTTCCCATAATGCAAAGTGTGTTCACCTTGTAATTACGATATTTCTGACAGTACCTGAAGGCAGAGTAAGACACAGCCTAGCTAGCTAGAATCTACCGAACGTAGCGCACATCACAGGATTGTTATTGCTCGTAATATCAAAACACTAGATGCGTCAGTCTTTGGTAACAGTTTGACATGACGAGAGTCGTCCGTGACATGAATTAAAGCTGCTATTTGATTGGTTAGTGAGGTCGATTTGCAGGTGTCTATTTGTTTTACTGGATTTTACATTCATTTGAAAAAAAAATAATAATAATTCAGTACAATTCAACATATTCAATGTGATTTGCAGCTGGTGTAGAAAATTAATCAACACCTGTAATCAGAACGGAGAATTCAACAGCTCGTAATACGTTATTGTTTCTATACTAACAATTTGCGCAGGGACTTGTACTCCATACGCTCCACATGGGACCTTGTTTTACGACACGGGAAAGAGAAAAGAGATGCTGGTGAGAGAACGTCTGTTTATACCTGCCAAAACATAAGCGAAGACTTAAAACACTTCAGGACATGCTCTTATTGGAACATAATCAACATCAGTGGTAACCATCACACCGTTGATTAATTTCCTATAACTGCATGCCCCAACGTGTTAATTCCTTACTTATTACGCGTTTTGTCCTCCGGTTCTACTTTTATAATACTGCACAGTTATGAGTTCACATCATTTCAGTTCTGTTATTAATTCCTTTTCTACGCACATGGACTCATCCACAGTCACTCTCACGAACACAAATAGTTTCCACTGTCCGTGAGATTTAGGTTAATTGTGTGGGTTTTGTACACTCATCGCACACACACACACATGTGCGTGCAAACATGTATGTGATAAACACACAGGCAGATATGCCACAGGCAGGCTATAAAAAACGTGCTGCAGAACAAGTTGTGTGTGTTAGAAACGTTACCGCTTAAAATGTTAATCTATATATAAAGCATAAAACTTAAAATGAGCCCTGGGACAGAATTAGGTTGTTTTGTTCTGATGACACACACATATAATAAAAACACACACATGTGCACGCACACACACACATACAAAACATCACAATGACATGCCAGAGAAAAGCAACAGAGGAGGAGCTTCCAGTTTTACAGCCTAATCTGCACATGGATCTTTAACATGAACTGCTTTAATAACAGCAATTAACAGTTAAATACAAGATGGCATTCCTCTGTGTGTGTGTGTGTGTGTGTGTGTGTGTGTGTGTCTATCACCTGCAGCAGTGTATCATCTGACAGGTAGTCATTTTATTAACACACATTCCACACACACACACACACACACACACACACACAGCGAGCAGAGTAATTGATTTCAGGGGCTAAGGGGCAACATCACGTCCTCCATCATTTAGCACAGCAATTACACATGATCCTCCATTTTGTCTCTAATTCCATCAGGAAGTATATATGCATATATATAAAGATAATAAAAAAATATATATATAAAACATATAAACATATACATACGCATATTACATCATTTTTATACATATAAATATTAAATACTACGTAATTAAAGCTGACGTGGTGTTGGAGTTTTACAGCCCTAATACCCAGAACTGAGGCAGATGATAAGCACAGGGAACTCACACACTCTTGACGGGTGTACGCGTATACACGTATATACACACACACACACACACACACACACACACACACACACACACACACACACACACACAAACGGCCGCGCACACAAAAACAAAAACAAATGCATACACACACACATACAGAAAAAAACACACAATAATTGCAGACAAACAAAGGCACAGATAGTACACACAAACTCACGCACACATGCGCACACACACACACACACACACACACACACACACACACACACATGCAATACACAGTCAAACATTTCCCCGTAGTCATGCACTACTATTATTTAACATGTTTTAGAATATCATCATCACATACTGTATATAAGGAATCAAACACTTCGAGGTGTGCTGTTATAGGAAACTAATCACCAATGTGATGCGGTGTAGCTGCTCTTACAATGTGTTACTTATTAAAGAACGACATGTCAGTGTATCTCTAACGTAAATCAGAGCAGTAATGTTGTATAGCATGTGAACAGTAAAGGCTTTGTACAAAAGAAATTCAGTCAGACGTGTTCAGGTGTCATTTTTCTGCAGGGTGGAAAAGTGGGGGAAAAGTGACGAGTTACACAAAGCAGTCACACAGACCGGTACTGCATGGTTAGGAATCAGAAAAGGTTTTACGGCACTGGGATTAGTTAAGTGTAAGGCTGGGCGATAAGACGTTACGATATCAATATCACAATATACGAAACATTAGGATCCACTTTTCTGAATGTCCATTGTTACTTACTTTAGTCCATTACTGATTGGACGTTAAAATCCATTTTGTATCCACCTCGTTAAATAACTATAACCATTTTATTAAATAAATAAACTCTATGGCTCTACTGTTCTGTTGGCAAAACAGCAAAATGAAGTATTGTAATACATCACGTATCAACTATCTATCCCAATACTATATTTTTTGCCCCGATCGTTGAATGCTCAAATCTGATTGGTCAGAAGGTGTGCTTTATTTTCGTATAATAGCACAGGTAGTTCCGGCTGTAGTTTATATTAATGCGTTCGTGTGTAACGATTATCGTTTCTATACTAACAGCTCATACACATACACAGGTACTTCTATGGCAGATGCTCCGCATAATCTAAGACTAATAATAAACGTGTTAAGTAAAGCGTATAATCGCTGATCTGGTGAATTTTCTTGTAAGGAAACATTTATGGAAGGAGTCTCAGGTGTCAGTGAATTGTAGCAGTCTTTGCAAAGTTTCCCAGCACAGGAAAGTCTTCGGGACAGAGGAGTTTATGCTTTCAGGTTTCTTGGCAAAATGACAAGAAAGAGAGAGCGCGCGAGAGAAAGAGAGCGAGAGAGCGAGAGAGAGAGAGAGAGCGAGAGAGAGAGAGAGCGAGAGAAAGAGAGCGAGAGAGCGAGAGAGAGAGAGAGAGGCTGGTGACAGAACGACTGTTTTCGCAGCAATCGCATAAATGATAACAGGAACCAATTTGTCTCTCAGATGTTTTACAACATTAAACTGTAAAAACATTAAAATAAATTAAACATTGTAATCGTTGGCACGTGGAATAACACACTCCAGTCTGTGCTGTTATACGAAAACAATGCACTCTGTAATACGTTATTGTTTCCATAGTAACAGCTCATTCACAGGGACTTTTACGGAGGACGTTCCATACAAACAGTGTTTTTTAACAACGAAAAATGTTTAATTAGTGATACAGTGAGGTTTTCTGTGAGGAGATGTAATATGTATGGAAGGAGTCTCCAGTGTCAGTGCTTTGTAACAGTCAGAGGAGAGTTTTCCGCCACAGGAAAGTCTTCAGGACGGAGGATTTTACACTTTTCAGTCTCTGTTGTGTTTTATTCCTTACACATCGTCCACATCACCCTAATTACATCAAATTAAATCTGTTGTTGTTTTTCTAATATTTTAGAATATCTTAAAACGATAAGCTCTTAATCTCTAACAAGCTAATATTTAATGTTAAATAATTAGTTTCATGTTTTCTAGGGACACTTGTTTATTTCTACTTTATTTTCTACAGATATATTTACATATTAAGCTTTTACATTTGGCAGGAACGCAAGAAGGCGTTTATTTAAATAAAAAAGCGGTCAAAGGCACAGTGTAAAACCGGCTTTAGACTAAACTCTGTGTCGTATATTCGGCTCTATATTGCGATGTCTTACGATTAGTCGAACGTATTGAGTGCTGCGATAGTGATATATTACATAAGCCAATAGCATTCAATAACAATCAATAGCGTGGTAACCATTAACTTATGATAAATTGTTCAGCGCTAGTACATATTGTTCCAGCGCAACACCATCAGGGTCCTGTGCTTGAGGGCAAATGCTAAAGAGCTTAGCTTAAAAAAAACAAAGCAAAACACTAAGGTTCAGTCCATTAAACTGATTAAAGACCAAATCAGAGAGAGAGAGAGAGAGAAAAAAAAATCCATTCTTACTCCAAAGGTCAACTATTAGAGAAGAGTTACTAATACGAAGACACTGACCTAAAAAATAAGAAAATTAAAAACACCTAATCGACTTTACTGTAGCATGAAACGGCTTACGCTAGAGCTGTGGTATAATAAACACACGATATCAACATCACCGTGTTCAGTGCATCCCATCATTCAGCTTTCCAAGAACTACATTAAGCGCAATTGTGCTTTTTATGTTTTATGGGTGAAAACTTGCGTTGTAAAGACAACTTTAAGCTACGTTCGCTAAGTGACTATTTTCAGCATGTTTTAATATTAATTACGTGCTTGGACAATTAGCAAAACAGTATGGATGAAATGAATTTACAGTGGGATTGGTCATTTGGTGTGCCATTACTGACCCGTTTCCTGCGTTTCAGCATTTTTTTTAGTGCACGTTAAAATAAGCTCTTCTGATTGGTCACAAACTACATCTCATCCCCACTGCTCCCGCCCCCAGCTCTGATTCCAAGCGCACAAATCAGCAAATGTGGAGGTGGATAGATCTGAAGTTGTCACGTTAAAGACGTCATAGCGCCAAAAATGAATTCATGTACAAATAAATAAATTTGTATGTATCTTAGTATTAGTATTCACATTTTTGAGCCTTTGTGTGTGACTTCAAATTTAAACTATAACTGAAAGAATATTTTCTATGAGTAAAAATTTCAACATGCAAGATTTTTATTGTACAACATAAAAGTTCTTACAATGAAAAAAAAAGAAAAAAAAAAATGCACATTTTACACATTCTCAGATCAGGGCCATGTTTTGCAGCATAATTACCTCCATACATTTCTGGAAGGTTGTTTTGTCTACGAGCCCAGATGACTATCAGACATGCTCATATGACCATGGTGAATTTTTTTGGCAGCTATGATTAAGAAACCTTTATATATTTCTAGAAAATTAACTCTGTACGATATGGAATCACAGAGCAAAAAAACAATACGTTAGCAAGTGGAAATATCTTGAATCTTGAGTTAAATGTATGCAGTATTTCTTATTATAAGATGACAATTAACCAAATATAAGATTATTAATCTCTATTTAGACATTTTTAGTCATTTCAAGCTTGAACTTTTCTTTATCTACTAGTCATTTTTTAAAATCTATTTTCTTTATCTATTTTGTTCATTTTTAGCATGAATTTTTTTTTTTAAATGAAGCTAAATTATCTTATTCTAATAGAATAAGAAAACTTGAAGCTTAAAATTAGTAAAGGGGTATAATAAGGGTAAATAATAATAAGGGTAATAATCTTATATTTGGGTTATTGTAATCGTATAAAAGGAAAGGCTAGACCAATTTGATTATATTCAAGATTTTTCACTTTTTATATTTATATCTTTTATATTCAGTTTTCACTTGCTAAGATGGTGGCACTTCTGATTGATTTTATTTTCTTTCTCCTGCTAATGGGCTCTGAGTGTAGACAATACAGAATTTTATCACCCGTACCAAGTGAATCCTCCAAAGCGTTCATCTTTTCAAGATTCAGGAAGCAGCTAGGTGAATAAACACAAAAAAACGTTTTCCTCCTCAGCGCGAAAGGCAGCACCTGTCTGCAAATTCCCTGACGTGTCACCCGGACAAGACTGTCACCTTGGGTGATTTGGTAAGCAAGTTTCTCAGGGGCCGAGGAAGAAAAACAAACAAAACAAACAAACAAACAAACAAAAAAAAAAATCACAGAGGAGTGGATGCAAATAATGGAATTACTCCCCATGTAAATTTTTATTTGATCCGAGTCACACCATCATGAGCTCGGTCATGTCTTAAGAAGTTTCCAGACCGGTCGCGTTCGTTAATATCTTTTATACCACGTTCTCAAATCTGAAGGTGTTGATTAATTTTCTGTAACAGCACGACTCTAATACGTTAACGCTTCCATATTAACAGCTATAGATTATTTAATGACTTAGTTACTTAACAAAGAGAAACATACACTCATTGATATGGTAAAGTTTTAATATTTATGGAAGGAGTCTGCAGTGTCTGCACTTTGTCACAGTACGTTTCTCGGTAACATGACAAGCTGCGTTTTTTTTTTTTTAAATATTATTATCTTCACGAGAGAGAGTAAAGAATGAGAGGTTGGTGAGGGAACGACTGTTTGTAGCTGCTATAACGTGAGCAAGAACAGAAACTAGTTTCATGGACTTTCCGCAACATTAAATGTGAAAAAATGTGACGTGTTGTTTTTTTTAATAAACACAAATTTGTATTTGTTGGCAATCTGCTGTGGTATAAGAGGAAGAAAACTTTTCAGGATGTAATGTTACTGGAAAATAATCCACTTCTGTGTGGTAACCGTTACTCCGTATCAGGCATCATACGATTCGATCGTTGATTATTTTCCCCCCAAGTGTTTTCTTCCTTACTTACTACATAATGGCTGGTTTTGGCTGTCCTGAATTTCTATGTTCATTCAAGACCTACACACACACACACACACACACACACACACACACACACACACACACACCAGAGTTCTTTGTTAAAACAGCTTAATGAGTGTCGGGAGTCAGGCTTGTTAATGATTGACCCAGCCGTGTGTGTCTGTGTGTGTGTGTGTGTGTGTGTGTGTGTGTGTGTGTGTGTGTGTATGTATAGTGTGATCATATACGTTTAGTTCATAGTTCTGACTTTCATTAACCACATCAGCTAAAATCGGGAGTTTATTGGCTCAGAGATATGTTGACCCACATACAGCTTGGACTAAAGCCCTTCTCTTTAAATTACCATTAAACAGCCACTCGACAGCTGCTGGAGGAGCGACTTTACACTTTCAGCTCAGAGCCTGTTATGAAAGAGTTTAATTTGAAGTAAAGAACAGCGATGGTTCGATGAGTTTAAATCCCAGGATGTCCAGAGAGTCACTTCACCCTCCGCATCCTCACTCTGAATAAAAGCATCTGCTAAACAAATGTATGTGATGTATGTGTGAGCTACAAAACACTGCAAAGTATAAATCTTATACACAGTCAAACACACTAGGGATTAGGGATGCATCGATACCGATACTGGTATCACATACCCGTCCTTATTTCATCCTCGTACTCGTAAAGAACGCTCCGATACCAACATCTGATACCATGTGATACTACGTGCCGTAAGCCTAGTGAGCGCTGCTGCTCTAATGACCAGACGACACAAAAGGACAGCGACCTGGATGCATCTCACCATTAACGAGCAAACTGTGCTCTGTGAGAACATCAAGCGCGAGAAACTACAGCATCTTCCTATAGTACAAATACAAATAACCTGATAAAACATCATAAACATTAAACCTCCTGTTTATGAGGTGTATGAGCAGCACACGCTAGCCAGGTGAGGGAACACAATGTTCACACACAACACTAGGGGAGTGAAAATAGCACCGCTTAGCCAGTATGTTAATTGTTCTTGACCATCTGCCGCTATCGGCCACTGACAACGAGGGATTGTCATTGGGAAGACAACAATGACGTAAAATGACACTGCAACCCTATTCGATCCGATGATCAGCTACACCGAATCGCAGCCGTGCCGACGTTCAGAATATCCGAACTCCTGCTCATGCGATATGGCTTAAATAATCTGTTATAAATATCATGTACGGATGATAATACTGTTATATCACACAAGCCGTGCCCAGGGTAATTAATGCAGCTAGCTAATGCACTTAAAAATAGCTAGCTAATGCTATAAAGTACAGAGCTAATAGCTGAAGCACATGAACACACACCTGTATTCTTTTCACGGTCACTGTTTTAACCAGGGAAACGTAAACAACGTTTATGTTTACGTTTAAACAATGTTTATGTTTACGACGTCCCTGATTTATACTACGTAATATTATGTAGGTTACTTATTCCGTTATCAGTACTGCTATTGACGAGTACTGAAAAACACGTATTTAGATTATAAAAGAAAAATAGCATAAATGCATGGCTAATATTGATCCACAGCAATATGATATCTGAAGAGTCTTTTTTATTTAGCTTTTGTAAATTATACGACATGACAGAACGCACTTGTGTCAATATGTCTGTGTGTGTGTGTGTGTGTGTGTGTGTGTGTGTGTGTGTGTGAGTATATATATATAGATATCCCCCTTTGTGTAGACTACAATGCGCTCTGTACAGTAAATTAAATGACCGAATAAAGCAGATCTATATCTATTTATTTTTGTTCCTATTTTAGATGTCATTTCTGTTTTTCAACAATATGATCGTAATCAGCTTTTTATAAACACAGAACGTCTTTTTTTTTTATTTTTTATCAGCAGAACATCTTGTGCAAAAGTACAATTCTTATATAACTGTAATGTCTGAGACATGAAGTGGCTGATCCAGATTCCATCGTGTCAGACGCCTACACAGTGTGTGATAAGCCCAAAGCTCACACACCCACGGATTTATACGGTGAATAAAGAAGTTCCTCTTTTGTTTTTTTAGGTGTGGTGAGGAGAAAAAGCTGAAAAGCCTTCAGGGGCGAAATCCATGGTAAAGATCTCCACAATGCATAGCAAGAGGCTGATTTGTCAGGGAAATTTCAGTTCAGATTGTAAATATTCAAATATCCACCCCCCCACCCCCCCCCCCCCCACTTATATACATACACACACACACACACACACACACACACACACACACACACACACACGCACGTGTGCACACACATACACACCTGTACACACACACGCACCTGCACACATATATACATCCCCATATACATTCAGTTGTACAGGTTAAACCTGCTGATCCTGCCCTCTGACACGACTGTACGTTGTGTGTGTGTGTGTGTGTGTGTGTGTGTGTGGTGCTTTTCTATAGGCGGCCTGTTTAATCCCCTCCATGCCTTTATACAGAGCGTGTGTTAGGGCTGTCGAATTCATTTAAAGACGTGAATTATTCTTTACATTTTTGTGACAGAATTATTAACGTAAACTTTATACAGAGAAAGAATTACGTGTGATATTTTCAGTTTAAACATACAGAGACGTTGTATAATTCCACTGAATAACACAAAGTTTGTGTTTATTTTCTATACAAAACACTGGTTTTAAAATCATCGCCACTCATAAATATTTCCAGCAGAAATACCAGATTTTGGGCTTCTTTCATCATTTCGGTGTTGTTTGGCTCATCGATTTGCTCAAAGCTCGATTCATAGCCAGCTCTTAACCTCCTGGCAGAGGCAACCAGGTTTTGAGCTGAAATCTATATTCTGGTACTGTCCAAAAAAA
Organism: Pangasianodon hypophthalmus; assembly: GCF_027358585.1. Taxonomy (NCBI): domain Eukaryota; kingdom Metazoa; phylum Chordata; class Actinopteri; order Siluriformes; family Pangasiidae; genus Pangasianodon; species Pangasianodon hypophthalmus. The sequence goes on along the minus strand of NC_069715.1, from coordinate 5,218,774 downwards.
AGGTGATGTTATGTATCTAATCATAAATGTATATAACCCCAAGGCTCGGACGCTATTTCTGGCTGTAACATGAACTATTGTTTATATACTACGTTATCGTTTCCATAGTAACTCTTGTACATATACAAGCTCATATACAAGGACTTGTACAGCTGATGCTCCACAAAATCGAAGCCTAATAATAAACAGATTTTTTTTTTTTTAAAAAATGTTGTTTAACGAAGAAAACCTTTCCTCTTTCCAGATTTCCCCATAACCAGGAAGTACAATGAAATCATATGAAATCAAATAAGCTGAAGTTCTCTCTTAGAAAGATATTTTCGAGGACTACTTTTCCATAAAACCTCTTACACTAGCAGTATTGTTGTTTTAAGCCGCTTAGCCAAAATAAATAGTTGTTTATTTTATTTCAGCTGTCTTCGTGTGTGTGTTTGATACGATGAAGTTAGGGACGTGCCGGCAGTGACAGCGG
>NC_069715.1:5185802-5213302 GCF_027358585.1 Pangasianodon hypophthalmus | reverse complement strand
ATAAAAAGCAGGAAGTTGGAGTTTTTAGAATACGGCAAGATAAACATAATCAGGAAGAAGCGTGCGAGACATCTGCAGCGAGCGCTATAAAAAGTGGATGTGGTTAAATTAACCTGTAACTGTCACCGTTTTTATAACTACAGCGTCACTGATCCACGCTAATGTTACTAATAACATACACATACGACACTGTGAGAACGTAGGACAATACAGCGTGGGCACACACACACACACACACACACACACACACACACACACACACACACACACACACATCTTAACCGAATCCCAGCTAGACAGTTGTGCTGCTTGAAGGTTAAACCTTTAATTCAGGAATGTTTTCTCTGGGTGGGGCAGAGCAGTGTTGAAACAGGGCGACGCTTCCTGCTCCCAACCCCCAGCGAATTTACGTACACCCACGTACACACACACACACACACACACACACACACACACACACACACACACACACACACCCACCTACCTCTCCCCTCCCCCAACACCACCGGCCTCCTACATTCAATACCTCTATTTCTGGCCTTCAGGAATCCTCAAGGCCCCGATGATAGGGACAGGACTGTACAAGCAGTGCTGTCTCCACACACACACACACACACACACACACATGCACATTTACCCACTACCACCCACTCTCTCCTACACACAAATACACTTAGACCTTTGAATAAGTGTGTTTTATTGTCAGCACAATTCACTTTGCTCAGACAGACATCTTTTTTAATAAAAAAAAAAAAAAAAGAAAAAAAAAAAAGAAAGAACTTTAACACACACACACACACACACAAAAAAACAAAACAAAACACAAAAAACGAACAAAATCTCACTTCACGCTAAATGCATGTGGTTTAAAAGATGCATAAAATCTGATTTCTGGACATCGTCGCTGTGCTGTGCGCTTCCTGATGTCGAAAATTTACAAGCGCGACATGGATGAAAATTAGGTGCAAGTCAGTGGAGGGGAAAAAAAGACAAACAGACATTGACTTGCTCTCTATCTATCTCTCTCTCTCTCTCTCTCTTTATTTTTCTTTAAAATCTGCACCAGAACTGTGACACAATCCATGTCAGTACCTTGTGCTTTCACACATCAGTTACGCACACGCGCACACACACACACACACACACACACACACACACACACACACACACACACACACACACACTCAAACATATATTAAAAAATATGATTTAAGAAATAAGATTTGCACAAAGCCATGTTTGTCAGTGAAACAGTCTGCTGCTGCTGAATGAAGCTTCTGTTAATGAGCCGTAGCACATGCTAATGACGCATCTCAGACAACACCACGCACCGGTAAAGCTGCACAAACACCGTAAACATCATGGGCTCAAGCTGCCACGCTAAACGTCACGCTCGTGTTAATAAGGCGCCTGAACGTTCTCGACATAATGCAGAATGAAAACGTGCGACATGGAGAGGTGCATAAACATTCATCACAACCAGTAACGACTACTACGTCTTCCTCTGTAGGATTATTTTGGGGTTTGTGTTAACTGTCTTTAATCAGGATTTTCAACACCTCAGGGAGAAAAAAAAAAAAAAAAGGAATTCATTCTGGCATTTTGTGGTTTGGCTGCATGGCACACCCACCCGCACATCCATCCGCATCAGGACCTGACGGATCTGCAGGACTGGATTGCTGAAATCTGCACGTGCTCTGAAGTTCCTCAGCTTTAACGTTTTTTTTTTTTTTTTTTGTGATTTCTTATCGATTTATCGTTAGACTGAATGTTGCGGAATGTTCAAAAAACAGGTTAGTTCCTGTTCTCACTATAAACCGTCGTTCCCTCACCAGCCTCTATTTTCTCCTCTCTCTTGAAGTAAATAAAACAAACAAACAAAAAAAATACGCAGCTTGTCATGTTACCAAGAAACTGCAAAAGTCACAAACTCCTGTTTGTTACAAAGTGCTGACACTGGAGACTCCTTCCACAAACACACATAAACGTATATAAACATCTCCTCACAGAAAACCTCCCCATATCAACAATTACACACGTACTGTACAGCATCCACCATACAAGTCCCTGTGTACGCTGTTGCTATAGAAACGATAACGTATTAATGCAAACATGTTAAATGTTCTTATAGTAGATCTTTTAAAGATACTTTATAGATCGTCAACTTTTTTTTTCATTGCTCTTAAATTTTAGTAGATCATTTATAAACCATCAGTTCAGCCATTACGTGATGTAAATTTTAGATCTCGTCCCTGTGTACGCTACGTCAGGGATGGATCGCAAGTTCGACTCCCGACGACGATGCCACAGCTAACCGTAGCTGGGAGTCCAAGAGATCAAAATTGGCCGTGGGAGGGGCATACTCTCTCTCCCCTGTCAATCAGAGAATACACACTAGCCAATCATGGGCACCTGTGAGGTCAAGTATGCGGAAGAGGGCAGATAGCGCTTTCCTCAGAGTGTGTTACGCTGCCCTGTGATGCAGCACGAGCAGCAGTTTGAAAATTTAGTAGCTTTTGTACACCAAGGGAGAACTGACTAGGGATTAAATAATAATTTGGAAAGAAAAAAAAGGGGGAACAAAAATTATGACATGCTGAAAGACAGACAAACATCTGTTGAGTTTGTAGAGAGTCCAGTTTAGGCAAGCTGAATGAAGCGTTACTGTTTTTTTTTTTGTTTTTTTTTAAATATTAGCAGGCACTATTTAACAGTTAACATGAAGAAACAATTAACATGTTAAATATCTTACTATTTTAATTTCTTTCTTCTTCCATTTTGTCCTAAGGGTGTGAAAACTTTCACACTCGAACATATATTATATATTTTCATTTTTGTGGAGTTGATGCTACGAGTAAAACCCTGGTTCACGTAAACTGTTGGCGTAATTTTTGAAGAAATAAAAAGATGTCAGGTGATATCAGCTGTCTGAATGACTAGCTTCATAAAAGTTTTCATAATCAGTCATACTCTAACGTGAAGTCAAAATAAATTAGACCCTGAGCTGATGAATAAAATTCCCATTTTAAATCATCTTCACAGAGATCGGCTGATGGACCCGGCTTCTTCAGAAGTGCGCACGAGATTCGTGTAGAAACCGGGAAACCGCCAGTTCTTCACATGAGCAAATAATCCACCTGATCAGAGTCGTGAACGTGGTGTGTGTTACGCTTCAACAGGAAAACCACAGCCTCAGACACAGCACCTCAACCATTTCCTGCGTTTTCACAATACGCACGGTTTCATTCGCTACCCCGTCCCTCACAGATGAGGGACAAACGAGGCCACTCATCCTCTCTCTCTCTCTCTCTCTCTCTCTCTCTCTTACACAAGCCTTATTGATCGGCTGAGCCGAGTCAGCTCGCTGCGTTACTGCGGAAACGCTTAAATTATGCAACGTCCATTCGTTCCTTCTATAAACAAACTGGAGGAGGAGGAGGAGGAGGAGTCGATAATATTGCTAATGATGTAATAACGTTTCCGTAGTAACAACTTACACAGGCACTCGTATAGCAGACACTCCACATAAGACTAATAATAAACTAATGAACATAGTTGTTGATGTGGTGAAGTCTTCTGTGAGGAGGAGATTTTTACGTAAAATTTATGGAAGGAGTCTCCAGTGTCAGCGCTCTGGAAGTTTCTGGATTCTCAGCAAGCTGCACTTTTGTGTCCTATTAACTTTAAGCTGCTATAATACAAGCGACAACAGGAACTGACCTGTTTCGTAGACATTCCACAACATTAAAGGTAAACATAAATGGATAAAAAGTATGACGTGATGCTGTTTAATAAACTGCTGCAGTGTAAGAGGAATAAAACACTTCAGGTCGTGCTTTTCTAACCAAATTTGGTCATTTTTTTGTAACAGCGCATCCCAGAGTGTTTCATTCCTTCACCTAAAAAATCATACACGATATCTGGGGGAAAAAATAATTAATTATGCAACAAAAAAAATCTAGCTAACTTCAGCACCAATCACAGGTGATTATGTTTAATCAGCTGAGGAAGGCAGAAATGACGGTAATTGTTAAAATAAGCTTAATTAGCATAATTACTGGTCTCTGTTCTGGGAGAAATGTGTTTTATCCAGAAGAAGGATATGGTAACAAAACAAATCAAATCAATCAAAACCCAACTTTTAAAGAAGCTGATTGTGTGTGCAAGGGCTTTAACTTATGCAAAACTAGCTTGTGTTTGATACGAGTGAATAAAAATAATAATAAAAACCAGGGCAAAGGAAAGGAAGCTTTCTTTTTGCTATCTGAAGCTCAAATAAATGTGAAAAACCATGTGCATTATAAAAAGGAGAATAAAAGAAAATCAGTTTTTCAACGTCCACACACACACACACACACACACACACACTCGGTGTCGAGTAAACACTGCTCTCTTTCTTCAATTAAAATCCTTTTAATCACCTTGGGATAAAGAGAGAGACAGAGAGGGGGAAGGGAGCTAGCGCTGTTGCTAACACCATAGGGGGGGCCCAGGTCCCCAGAGACACACAGAGGATTATGGGGGTCAGGTGTACATCCCACTGTGCTCGCCTGCCCACACACACACACACACACACACAAAACTGTATCACTGGACACGGAGAGCATGAGTGTGTGCTCTTTGTGTTCATCCTTGCTGTTTGACAATTATATACTCTGTTGTTTAAGGAACAAAGACACAAACATGGCAGCCTCACACACACACAAAAGTGTGTAACTGCTGTGTGTAAGTGTTTCCTGTAAGCAGATGTTTATTTAGCGGTTTTGTAAGGAGTCTCCAGTGTCAGTGCTTTGTAAGTCTGTAAGTTTTCCGAGGCAGGAAAATTGAGAGTAAGAGAGAGAGAGAGAGGCTGGAGAGGGGACGACTGATTAGAGCTGCATTACAGTATATTAAATGTAACTATAAATGGATAAAAAGTACAACACGTTCTTTCAACATGTTGGTAAATTGCAGTGGTGTAAGAGGAATAAAAGACTTCAGACTTCAGCTATTATTTTGAAAATAAGGAACATGAGCAACACCACAGTTAACATTGTTGATTATTTTGCTATAACCGCACAGGTGCTGCGTTTTGTTCCTTACTAAACGCCCATTAATCCGCTTCAATGCCAGCAGAGCCATCTGTTTGTCCCGAACGTCCTCATAATGACATTTATCCACTCACAGCAATGTGCGGAGATCAAAAAGAGCGTGATGGTTTCTATAGCGACAGCTAGCACACGGGGACTTGAACGCGTATACCGATTAAAATAAACATGTCTGATTGTTGATGCGGTGTCAGTAAGTTTTCTTTAACACTTCTTTAACACATGTCAACATCGACAAGCTGCACAATCGCGCCTTGATCACACACATCCCAGATTTCACAGCAACACCTTCGTGCTGTTTTAACCACAGCACTGTCTCGTTTCACTTCCTCTTCGCCGCCTCAGCCCCAAACAGCTGGCAGCGTTACGATGGCATGCTCGGAGGAAGTGAGACCTGAGGGGGAGTGTGTGCTGGCACACATTCAGCACGGGAGTCATGTTTGCCCAGAGATCACACACACTCACACACTCACACATACGTTTACTTTCAGTTTGAAAATGAATGTTACACTCTGTGCCAGGAAATTCCTGTGGAGGACTACGCTGCGTTTTAACACCACATCAACCCACACCCACACACACACACACACGTCCCTCCTGGGAACTTTGTCAAAACTGCTCTCTACACACCCTGGAGTCTGGCCAAGCGTTGCCGACATTCAGCCAGGAGCATGGGAAACGCACACACACACAGACACACACACACACACACAGACACAGTCAGAGAGCGAGTGCAAAGTGAAAGTGTGACGTATGAGCTCTGGCTTGATGCCAGCACACACTTCCAGGGTTTTCTTTCTCCCCACAGCTGACAGCGGGAGCGCCTCGGCGTGACTCAGACCTCCGCAGGCTCTGAGGGATTAGTACGCACGGCGCTTGGCCCGACTCCAGCTCTGTAACAGGTGACTGAACAGCATTCGAGCTGTCAGCGGCAGGCACTCGTATTACACTGCGTATAAGGCATACGAGAGAGAAAAGTGTGTTTCAGAGTGAGAGAGCGAGAGAGAGAGAGAGAGAGAGAGAGAGAGAGAGAGACTGTGTGTGCTGAGAGCACGCTGCATCAACCTGTGCTGCTGATTTTCATAAATCAAAGCTTTTTGATGGGTAACACTGTACACAAGGAAACAAGCAAACCACATGACCGTACTCCTTCGTGTGTAAGCTGTGAAAAAAAAATAAAAAAATCCGCCAATATTCCAAGACATGTTTGACGTGTAACGTTTGCTTCTTTAGTTCTGAGTTTAATGTAGCTAATAGAAGTCTCACACAACATCATGATGCAAACAGACGACACCCAATTCATCTAAAGTAAATACTTATATAACTATATTTAAAAAAAAAAAAAAATTCATTTGATAGATTTCTGTCGCTCGGTAGCTACAGATATCCCAGCTTTACTGCAAAGAATCAAGGATGAGTTTCTTTAGGCTGCTTTCACATATGCAGTGTTCAGTCTGTTTGACTCGAACCCTGGTGTGTTCTCCGCCTCGGCGCGGTTCTTTATGCAGGTGAGAACACAGCACACATCACACTCGGGAGTGGACTGAAACAACCGAACCGAGAGCGTCTGAGCGAAGAGGTTTCAGTTCACTTCCAAGTGAAACTCGATTACAATGAGAAAACCATTTGACTCTGAATCGACTCGCCTGCAGGAAGTGAATCAAACATGCCGAAAGGGTTTTTCTGTAGATGAGAGATGCTAAACTGAACCAAAGGACAGAGCTAGATCTTTTCCACTGCCATATTTCTGACCAATGAATGAACGAGTTTTTTGAGTAGCTTTACACGCCCCACAGGCGATGTTTTTTTTTTGTTGTTGTTTTTGACATACAATGTGAAACCAAACAGCAACAGAACAAAAGAATCAATTTCAATCTGATTCAGACTCAAAAACACAGCCTAATAGATGTGAAAGCACACTTCATTTATATAATACCTTTCCTCAAGGACACTCCACAAAAAGGAATTTAGGACACACCATATTTGATTTCAGTATTCTTATTTTTTCTGACATTTTTTTAGCTCATCTCTCGCACAAAGGATGAGGAAAGTGCACTCCGTCATTCTTACCTGTTTGAAGTGTTCGTCGTAGCCCCAGTCGGCCTGTCCGTTTGGAGATGTGGCTGTTTGCGGACCAGCAGGTGAAAGTTCATCCTCTGGCTCCTGTTTGACCCTGATGGGAGACGAATCGTCTCTCTGAATCCTGGTTCCTGCCGCAGTGCCAGCAGCGTAGCCTGTAAACTGCCTGGCCATGGCGCTCTGCTGCAGCGCCAGCGTCTGCTTGCGCAAAAACTCCAGCCCGCTCACTGGGCCGTCCTCCTCCTCCTCGCTGCCTTCATCAGCCATCGGTTCCTCTTCGTCATCGTTATCAGCATCGACATCATCGCCATCGTCGTCGTCGTCGCCCGAGTCCCTGCCCCGAGCCACTTCGTCCGGCCTCTCCAGGGCAACCCCGTGCACCTGGGCTTTAGCGCTGCTGCCCAGCGCCGAGGCTCGGGCCGCCGCCAGGATGGCGTGCTGAGCGGCCACTTGCTGAGCGTACATCAGATGAGCGTCACGCAGGCGCCGTTCCTTGCGCTCCATCTCCAAACGCGCCTGCTGCTGCCGCTGCAAATGCTCCATCACAGCTTCGAGCTTCACCCCCGCTGCACCTCCCTGAGGGTAAACGCTGCCTCCTAAACTGCTCTCCTGAGAGAAGGAAAGAGAGGAGGGGGAGCCAGAGAGGAAGTAACATAGTCGTCAATGACCTGCCATAAACATGCAACTCTAATTACATCTCAGAAGCGCTGAGGCTTCCCATGAAACAAAATCCCTTTAATCCAATCGTCAGAATGACACAAAACAGCAATCTGATAACGAAAACATCTCTTGCTACTCGGCACAGTCTCTCATAGTATTATCCTTCGTATCCTTCCAACAATCAGAGCAGCTGAATATTTCTCCGTCTTCGATCTATAATGCATTGCTGAGTGCACTGAATCAATACCGCAGCCTGGAGCTATTCTCTCTGAAATAATGCATGAGCCAGCACAAGGCTTTCTAGGTGTAATTGTGTGTCAGGACTTCGACAGACAGGGGGGCAATAAATTATACGGCCGCCTTTGATCTCCAATTAACATTCGGTGGAAGCGAAGATTAGGGTTACGCTGTGAGCAAGAGGAAGTGCAAAAACAACTAAAACATTTCCAGGCTTAAAAAACAAGGCCTGAGCAACCAGACAATTATTTGATGAGTGATTTGAGTGCACTGTAAGGGCCATGATGTTTTCATCACACACTTCCAGAGGACTATGATGAGGTTTGGGTTCAAAGGAGGCCCCCCGAAAAAAGAAACATCAGTGCTAAATAAAGAATCGAAGCAAAATTATCTGGTGATTTTGAAAAATATAACCTTATAACCATAAATTGTAATTATCATAAACACAGACTGGACCATCCTGTGCAGCAGAAATCTATAAAAATATACAGTACCACACCCACGTGCTGCTTTTTTTTTTTTTTAAACATATATATTTATACATAATTATACAGATATAAATAGGTTTATAAAATGATATGTAATTATATATCACATTACACATCATTGCTGGTCAAATAATGCAAATGAAAAGCTTCAGGCGCGGTGGAAACAAACTCCCAAACCGCATGCATACTAAGAGTACTATATACACACACAGCACACAGCACAAGCCGAGCTCGCGCACTGCTTTGTCATACTCATTAGTACGCTAGTAGGCAGTATGGAACGTAGTCATGGCGACGCGCGAGAACGCGACCGTTGGTTACGTAGCCTACTATGTTTACATAGATACTATTTAGTACGCATGTACACGGCTGTAGTAAGAGACAAGCTGGACTTCAGTGGAATTAGAAATGAAGTTTAACTGCAAAAGCAAGAGGATTTTCACTTTATCACCTGTGCTAGCGTGGTGATTAGAAGTGATAATAATAATAATAATAATAATAATAATAATAATAAAATAAATGTTATGTGTGTGTATATATGTGTGTGTGTGTGTGTGTGTGTGAGGAGTGCAGGCGCACGAGACCTCCACAGCTGACGCCGAAATGAAGCTGCAGATCACTCAGATCACTCAGATCCACACTTCTAGCTGCTCTTTGGACAGGGTTTAAGAGTGTTCAAGTGGCTTTGGTTCCCTCACCATCTGAGTCTTGGCGCTGTTGGAGTTGTCCACCATCCCTCCGGCTCTTCGCCCTTTTCCTCGCGCGCTTCACTTCTCGCTACCGCTCTCGCCGTCAACACGCGCGCGCGCATGCAACTCAGCAACCGACCTGGAGAAATTACTATTAATAAAAACAACAACACCAACGACAACAATCCGAACTAACGATGATAAAACGCTAACGAGCTCCACTCCACTCCAAATAAACAAGTTTAACGCGACGCTGGAGCACGGAAACGTGAAGAACCCAATCACATAATGTCCTAACGCCTGTAGCGCTCGAGCTCAGTGTCTCGCGCTGGCATTAACGCCAAGCCCCGCCTCCTCTCCACAAACCACGCCCCGTTCAGCCAAAGCACCGCCCATACACGACAAAGCCCCGCCCACTATAACGCACTGACAGCAAGCTCTCATGCACGAGGTCAACAGGTTCACTAGCTCCAGCTTAAAATATAGATTTATTATTATTATTATTATTATTAACAAATAACTCCTCCAGCTCATCAATAAATAATATCTAGTCTGAGATATTGAACAAAATGGGCCTTTTTTTTTAATCATAAGCCTGTAATATTTTGGCAAGCTTTAAAACCATAGTTTTCAAATAAATAAATAAATAAATAAATTAGAGAATGAGAATATATTGAGGTAAAGGATACTCAGGGGATCATAGATTTTTATAACAAACTGAAAAAAGCAAGTAAGAAAAAAAAGCAATGGGAATATACTGGGGTCCAGGGGTACTCCTACTCATGGATCAGTGATTTTTTTTCTTTTAATTCAAGAAATCCAGGATGTTTCAGTCAGTCTCACGGGTTTCATAATAAAGGGGAAAAAACAATGAGACATTTTGGGGTGTTAGGATACGCAGGGAGTTTTTAAAAAATTTTAAAAAATAGGAAATTAAAAAAAGAGTTAAATATTTGAATACTGGTTGCATAATAAAGGGAAAACAACAACAATAATAATAATAATAATAATAATAATAAGCTTGGGGATACGCAGGGAGTTTTTAAAAAAATTAAAAAAGGAGGAAATAAAAAAAAAGAGTTAATTTTTTTTAAAAAAAAGTTAAATATTTAAATACAAGCTTACTGGTTTCATAATAAAGGGAAAACAACAACAACAACAACAACAATAATAATAATAATAATAATAAGCCTGGTGATATCTAGCAGGTTAGCATTTTTTTTTTTCATTCAAAAAATGTTAAACACAAGCTTACTGATTTTATAATATATACTGATTTTTTTTTTTTTTTTAGATTTTTTTGTAAGTTCAGGAAATAAAAAGAGGGATGTTACACACAGCCTCACTAGATTTATAAGGAAGTGTAAAAAGTAAAAATTAAAATCATTTTAATAATAAACTAGGATCTGGGGATACCCAGAGAGTGAGTGATTTTATTTAAAGTGACTTTACACTGGTGCAAAGTGCAAGCTCTATCAAAGCTGGCACAGTAACTAAGTCATTATCTTTCTAAAATGAATTGATTCATCATTTTAACTTAAGTGCTTTAATCCGAATCTAATTAAAAAACAAACATAAACCAACTTTAATGAATGTAAACTATTAATTTAAAAAAAGGAACATAGTATACCTGGTTTAGGAATAAAAAAACATCAGGCATAAAAAGCTTTAATGGCTTTAATGAATACATTTGATGGTAGTTAGTTATGTAATGTAATGAAACCATTTTTATAAGGAGACAGAAACACACTGGTGATTTCTCACTTTAAAGATCAGATCACACACAACACATACAGATAAACAGATAAACAGATAGATAGATAGATAGATAGATAGATAAATAATCCTTTTCCAAAAAGGTTTCCTTTCCTTTTTCTAAATATCCCCAAGAACACTGCAGTCACACTGTGTAGAAATTTAAGCTCAGTGTCGCAATTAGTCGTCTCATGTTCCAGCAAATGCAAACGGTGTCTCCTGTTCGCTATCAATCACAGATTATTATCTAGGGAAATAAGCAGTGTGACAAAGAGACTTTTATTAGATCTAAAAACGAACAGCGTTGTTAATTGGAAACAGACAGAGCAAAGTTTAATAGTTAATGAAACAGGATGCAGAAATAGATATCACACCACACACAGAAATTCAGGATGATGCACACAAGGAGAAAATAATAATCATAATAATAATAATAATAATAATAATAATAATGAGGTTTATTTATATAGCACCTTTCATACAAAAAGCAGTTCAAAGTGCTTTACAAAATGACAATTATATAAAACAGCAAAAGGATAAATCGCAAAACAGATATAGCATTTAACACAAGAAAAGCTTAAATAGAACATTATATGAAGAATAAATATCTAATTAGAAACTAAATTAAAACTAAAAATAGGAGTATAGAGAAGGTGACTCCTTACAGGCTGGAAAAATAAAAGCAATGAGACTATACATATTCAATTTGTAAAGCAGAAGACTTCTATAACTGAAGATTAAACCTTAAGCACCTTAACCATTTTAAGGTGTTGTTATTTTCTTGAATATCTGGATCCATTTCTTATTCATGTCCGCCACCTAGTGGTGAAATGTAATAACACAGTGACTAGTGGTAATAAATCCAGATGCTTGGGCTGGTCCTGTGATGAATCCATATTTGTTCTATACTATGTGTCCTAAGAAAACAGAATAGTGGCATGGGCAAGAGGATATCTGTAGCAAATATAAAGAAATAAACCATAGGATTGATTCCTGTGTTTCTCCCTGAACATCTATACCCTTTATCTTGCGTCACACTTCCTGAATGTAGAGCATTCATTTTTTCCTTTACACCACAATGCTGTTAAATTCTCATATCTAATTTTCCATAACAGCAGCTCTGACGGTACATCCGGCTCCGAGGCAAACCACAGGTTTATATTAATGCGCTGGTTTTCATACCGTTTCTATAGCAACAACTTGTTCACAGGGATTGAAAGTCTAACAATAAACAAATTAACAATGTGCTGTTACTTAATACAGAAAATGTATAATTGTTGATATGGAGAAGTTTTCTCTAAGGAGATGTTTATTTAACATCTATGGAAGGAGTCTCCAGTGTCAGCGCCTTATAACATGAGGAAAGTCTTCTGGACAGAGGAGTTTGGTGAGGGAACGACTGGTTATAGCTGCTATAACGTGAGCGATAACTTGTTTCATGGACGTCCCACAACATTAAATGTAACTAGAAACGGATAAGAGTATGATGTGTCACTCTTTAATAAATATAAATCTGTATTGACTTATTCCTTTTGTATAAGAGGAAGAAACCAGTTCAGGAAGTGCCATCATTGGAAAACAATCAACTTCAGGGTGGTAAGCGTAACTGTGCTTCATCACACCACCTGGTCTTTGATTATTTCCCTAGAACAGTACATCCCCAAGTGTATTATTCCTTACATAAAGGTTTATTTCTTATTCTGATTTCAGAAATGAATTTCCTTTCTTTATCATTTTTCAGCAATGATTTGAAAAGACAGAACTTGAAAATGCTGCATAATGAAAAGTACTCTCATACGGATAAACTCCAACATATTTTAATCTCAAATACTAGTTACTGAGTAGTTACAGTAAAAAGCCAGATGTTATACAGGTGTGTGTTCTACTAACAATGCAAGTCTTTATATATTTTCATATGTAGTTTAAAATAAAAATGAGTGTTTTTTCCACAATCACATCAAAAACATAGTAAAGTTATTGCATGTGAAACTGAGCAACGATTAATAATTGCTACGTAGAGGGTGAAGAATAAAGATTGTCCGATTAGTTGCATAGTGAAGGAGAGGAAAAGTCCACTCAGCGCTCCAAGTGCAACAGTTATGTCCACATCAACCACTCAAAATAATACATGACACACACACACACACACACACACACACACACACATAAAGCATCAACACAGTAAATAACTTCTTAGCTAACTATGCAAACACGTCCCTTTCCTTTTTTCCTCACACAAACTTGTAGTTAATAAACTTCCATATAACATAAAACACTATACTCAACACCAATCCCATATATCCTGGCACAGGACATTAGGAAATCTTTCTTTTACTTTTATTTTCCAGTACAATGTAAAAATAAAAATAGCATAGTGCCCCTTACAGGTAAATTAAGAGACAATCCTGCTCCTTGTCCTGGTTAATTTTCCTATATTCTGTATTTTTGAAATGTGCAGCTCGCAGACGCTGTAATGTATCACACACTAATGTTCAGTGAAGTGAAGAACTGTGCACCAAACTGTACTGATACGATTTGGGTCTTAATGTTTTTACATTTTATCCGATGGGACTGATGCGACACAGGGGTCCAAGCACCAGAGGTGGTGTGAAACATGGTGGCGTTAGCACATGAAAGGTGATATCACATCCCCCACCCTCTTTTCAGAGCAAACAGGTTGGTCCACTCAAAGATGGGCCAAGCACGCATACTGTGTGTCCTGGCTATTAGTTTTTCTCATTCATAGTTGCAGACAAAGAAAACAAAACGATATTCATTTGATTCATTACGTTTATACTTAATGCGCTTCACGATGGTGTCTTGCACCACGATGCTGTAACGACAGCACACACTCGTCTTTCTGAATCCCACTATCTGCTGCACTAGTCGAGGAGCAATCTGGCTGACAGTAGAACATTTTTTTAAACCACGTGGAGTCATTTGCGTGCGCAGATGACAGACAGGCCGTGGCATTTAATTACTGTGCGTTTCACAAACATAGGATTGACATGACGGGGTCCAAGCACCTGAAGTGGTGCGAAACATGGTGGCGTTAGCACATGATGGGGGAGATCAATATCACAGGATTCCGCCGCCTGTTCAGAACACACACATCATCTACTTTACAACACTCAGGGATGGACAAGCACCTGGTACAAGAAGATCTCATGTCCCAGCTATCTGTTTTTTATTCATAGTTGCGAAACCGAGCAAGATAAAAATGTAGCGCAAAGCCCTCAAATAACTCTCCTGCTTACTACACGCAATCACCACATACGTGGTTAAACATAGCGAGAGACACTAGCCAGACTCAGACCTCGTAGCTAAAACGTTCACCAACAACTTGCTGACGTTTTGTCAAGAGCGTGAACATGATGCACTACGTGATCATACATATTCGTTCCCTTTGTCTGTATTAATGCACTTAACTAGCTACCTTCCTCACCATATGCTATTACATTACATTAGCTACCACTTTTTAGCGTATTTGGTCACGTTTCTAGGCGACCAAATCATGGGTCCTGACAACACACTGGAGGACTTGCTTGGTGGGCTGGCTAATGAATTTATGATTCTATCTCTTCCTCTCTTTAACCAACACCAACTCCTTTGTAAAAAAAAAAAAAAAAAAAAAAAATAATAAAAAAAAAACACATGTATTCCTCGACTTGTCAGTTTTGGACAATGCTAATTTCAGGGTCTAAAAAATGTAAACAAAATCCCAAAAGAGCAAATATCATAAAATACACCTTTCAATGCCATGATGAGCGAAGAACCAAAAATCTTCACTATTAAAACACAGTCAATAAGGGAACTTAAAAAAAAACAAGCAAAATACAATAGTAGTAATGGTTTAAATATAAAAAAAAGATACTGGTTTACTGTGTTTTTCCTCACATATCAGTAACATGTAATGCACCTAAAAACTAAAGAGAAAAAAAAGAAAGTAAATACTGCTCTCTCCAGGCAGCCGTCTCTCGTTAAAGCGTCGAGTTGTCACTACTAATGTAAAGCTTTAAGTGTAAAATAAAAACGCTGGCAGAAGAAAAGAACTTCCTCAGCTTCACACGTGAGAATCACAACAAATGTAAGATACCTGGAGAAGGGTATGTTATGGATTACTGTGTCGACCCATGTGACCCACTTTAGCGCTATGCCCTCCAGGATATCACACAAACACTGATTTCCATCATGGGGTGGGAAAACCTCATGTTATATATATTTTTTTTAAATATTTGGTGACATTCTGGATCTCTATCCTCAGGTTTTGCTCCAAACCTAGATCATTAGGGGCTTGTTTATATTACGGAAGTCAGTTAATTATTAGTCCAGGGGGTGGAGATAACTTAGTGTTAAATGTGTTGTTTTGACAGGCTTATAGGAGGAGGAGGAGTCAGATCAGATCCTGCTCCACCCCCTGGTTCTCCGTTTTTGACCATTTTTTGGCTGAAAATTTTCCGTGGCTGAAATTTCAGTGCATCCCTAATAAATACAGTTAACTATTATTAACTAAATGATGTTAGCTAAGCCAAAAATGTAGATTTTATTTCACATTAATGAACTCTCAACATTCTCCGTTTACCTTGCAGTGCTTTTTCAAGTGGGAAAATCGAGTCGAGATGAGAGCGCTGGCCAAAACTTTACTTATGTGAGATGGTGGGAAGGGGGCGGGGCTTCCAGGATGTCACTAAATATCAAAGAGTTCAAAACACCTACGCAACTGTTAATCGCTCCAGTTTCAAATGTCGAAGAAGACAGCTCCTTTTGCGTAATTTTGGGTGATAACTCATACTAGTGTCCTAGAACTATGCAAAATGTCTGAAAGTTGGCAGGTCTGACAGGACTGGAATTAAACCAGAATAAAATCAGTTACTGTCAAAGATACAGTCGCGGTTTAGCATGAAGATGGTTTGGCCTTAAGTTGGATAGAAATTTAGTCTAGTAACCTAAAGATGATCTTAAAGGAACCAGCTTTTTTAACCTAATCTGCACCACATCTGCAGCATCTGGATATTTCCCGTTGCGGAAAATAAAACGGAAATCTAAAAGGGAGTTGTTGGATTTAATAACAAATCAAAACCGAGGCACTTCTGTGTTTACTTTGGGCTACGTTCATTTTCTGAAACAGTAGTCCCATCTCAGAAATGATGAATTATACAGATTTAGAGTTTTTATATTTATAAAAACGTTCTACGAAAGTTGACTCAGTTGTCTTTCCTCAGTACAGTGACACGAATAAGAACTGAAATTCGGTACGCTACAGATGCGGTACACAGAAATCATGCAGAGACGAGCATGCGCGTCGATATTATGCTGACCCTCACACTGTGATCTGCATTAAAAGCTGCTTTAAATAACAAAAAAGCGCCAAAATTAAGGATGTCTCCGGTCGTCTGTTGGGAAAACAGGATGCGGATGAGATTAGAGATATCACTTCAGGAACTCGGGAACATTCCGCCGCAGTGTGGTAGAACATCAGGCGGTTCCACAATGCCTCAGTAATGGTTTCCTTCTCAAAGGTGGGATTTCACTTCCTGTAGCATAAGTGCTGAGTGAAAGCCGCATCCTGTTGAGAGAAAAAGCGCTGTGGTAGAGTTCACTGCAGGCAGCAGGACGCGCCATCGGAGGAGCAGCAGCAGATAGAGGAACCCATGGCTTTGGGAGGAATGAGGTCCAGATCCTCGTCGTCAGGGATCTCGTCCAGTCGGTATCCATCTTTCAGCAGCTGTCGGCTCAGATCTGGATGAATCTACAGAAGAAAGATAAGAAGAGAGAAAAAAAAAAGAGAAAAATGAGACCACACGGCTTCATTTAATTTAAAGTCAATATAAAAAGATTTGGGAATGTATTAGGAATTTAGGGTAAAACAGACTTCCATTACTTGTTAGTTAAGTTAGATATAATATAAAACTAAAGAAGAAAACTTCTGGGGAAAATTTTGATTTTTTTAAATTTTTTTTTTTGCTTTTGCTTTAATCTAGGTTAAAGTGTGCCACATGATTTAAAACTTCACTAACTTTCTATCTAAGGTTACTACTGGTTAAGGCCAAAGTGGTTAATTATTTGAGTTAGTGATCATCATCGTCATCGTGTCTTACCTCTGCTGAGGAATATCCTGATGAATACTCCAGCTCTACATCACTGAAGGAGAAACAGGGAGGAAATGAATCAGAAACACTTTACACTAAATACACACTTTAACTGCTAGACACTTCAGCTGATTCAGGTCCAGCTGCACAGGAATTTTGCAGATGAAAGTTTATTGCCGTCATGTGGAAATACAAAAGAATCCAAAAGTCATGTAAGTAATGAAAAAAAAACCCAACACATAACAATACTGCTTTCAAAGGAGAAGTGTGCTCAGGGTGTCTCTTTGTACAGTACTGATTACAGATTACACAAATCATTACTGTGTACACTCTGCAATAAGCGAGGTTCAGACTCTACGGCTGTTTCACACAAATAAACCCACGTATGAACGTAAAACAGCGTGTTCGTTTACCTGTCCGAGTCTAGAGACACTAGTGGATCTTCTGCGTTCTGACTGAGTGCTGCATATCCTTTATTGAACTTCACACTAAATAAAAACAGAAATCACAAATCTCATTTTAAACACATAGCTCAAAAACATACAGCATTCTTAATGAAGAACATTTAAAACCTGCTCAGCATGGATGGATTAGGGGCTTCCCAAAGATTTAGTCACGAAAGAAACACACAAATCTCTCTCCTCACAAATACTCACTAATATTATAAATTTCTATCAACTATGAACACGATACATGATTGTAGTCTTTTTTTTTTTCCTCTCCTGACGCGCTACGCACTAGCGCAGGAGCTCAGCAATAAAAATGGACAAATTTCTCCGTCAGTCTACCTCGGCTAGTTCCTCGAGAACATCCAGTGACTCTGACTCAAAAAAAAAAAAAAAAAAAAAAAACACAAACATGAAAATAAATATTCCGAAACATTTACTGAATGTGGATTTACAAGTGTGATATAAGTGTGTATGCTACTGACATACTGTATGATAAAATGGTCAAATGCTATCGTTGTTGTTCTTTCGGCGGCTCCCGTTAGGGGTCGCTACAGCGGGTCATTAGTCCGCATTTTTAAATTGGCACAGATTTTACGCTGGATGTCTTTCCTGACGCAACCCTCCCCAATTTTTATCTGGGCTTGGGACCGGCACTGGGAGCGCAATGCTTCCCTGGCTGGGAATCAAACCTGGGCCTAAAATGTTCAAATGTACTCCTATATTAATTATATATTCCTATATTATATATATTCGTTACATAGTTCTATATTTTAATGCAGGAATTGAAGAAAAAAAAAAAAAAGGCTAATAAAAACAACTCGACCTCTCATTCATCTGTCAAACAATACTTAGTGTTAGATTACTGGCTCTTTTTCCACATCTTCAGGTTTGATAGAGTTAATCAGAACAAAAATCAACAGAATTTAATTTTTCCTAAAAGATTGTTATACATATACATATATATTTATACATAGTGAGGACCAAAAGTGTGAAACCACGTTGAAAACCTGGGATTTTTTTTTTTCCACACAATTTACACACAGTGATGTTGAACTCTTGATTCCGATTGGTCAGGCGGTGTTGATTAACGCTGCGTTCAGTCTTCAGGGTAAAGAAAAAAAAAAGAAAAAGTAAAGAAAAGGCACCTCCCTACACATTGGGACGGTCTCCTCAACCCTGAGTTCAGCAAGTGGCGTGAAATCAACATGGCGGCTCACGGCATCATCAGTAAACACAGTAGAAAGTCTTACCTTTAAACGAGTTATACTGCATAGATCAATCGCTCGTCACAGTTATTAGTGTGAAGGAGGTGATCACTCACTTCTTAGCTCCATGCCTGGGCTGCTGCAGGACTGTTCCCCCGGAAGAGGAAAAGCCTTTCTTCTTAAACACTCTCCTGGCCATCTCTCTGGGTTTCTCTGCAAAATATTCACACACAGACAGAAAGCCACGAAGATAACCGTTAACAGCGTGATGGCATCATGTTTAACTCACCACACACGACGTGTCTGGAAATATATAAACGCAGGTCCTTCGTGATAGCCAGGAAACTTATTTTAATCCACAAAGAGCTTCTACTCACGCAGTTTCATGTTTATCGATTTGGCCATTATATAAGGTCCTCTCTTCTCAACCGCTCTGTTTCCTCCATCCACAGCCGGCTTCGATCTGCCGCTCCTGCTACTGCCCGCCTTTGAGGGGTTAAAAATAAATAAATCACTCAATTTGCAGAGCAAATATCTTTAATACAGTGAAGCACAGCAGCCCATTTCTTCACTACACACATTAATGCCTTTTAGCTGTGTGGTCTGGTTCGCGTCTGTGTTTTTTTGCTCCGTTATGTTTTGGTGTTTTAGTTTCCTTAGTAGAAATGGGAAATGGGAAATCTCTACCGATTGACCACTTTGTTTTTAGTTTCTCGTCAATATCAGTAATTTATTAAAAGGACGCATGTACGAAAGCTTCATTTTCGCTCTTTGCTCAAAAGCTAGTATCAAACGAACAAGTGTTTGTGGGAAGAAGATGATGCATTTCGACAGCTTGCCAAGCAAATACGCCAGACCTGATTAAAATCATAGATTATTAAATACGTCTCCTATCATAATTTTAAAAACGGCAGAATGCACCTGTGTCTGTTCTGGACTTTAACCTTTTGCACTGGATTGCAGGATTTCATGAGCACACTGCTCTCAAAATTCTCCACTATACGCTTGGAAATGTCTAGAAAATTGCAAAATGCTCTGAACAGTTATATATATATATATATATATATAAAATCATTCTTTACATATGGACAGAGTGTGGAACATTACAGCTGTTCTTGCTTTACATTGCTGGTGATGTTCTCCTCGGGTCCGTCCGGGTTCTCCGGTTTCCTCCTGCCTCCTGAAAACCATGCCTGTAGGTCAACTAAGTGTGAACGTGTGTGTGAACGAGTGTGTGAACGTGTGTGTGAACGTGTGTGTGGTGCCCTGAGACGGACTGACATCTAATCAAGTGTGTATTCCTGCCTCACGCTCAGTATTCCCGGGATAAACTCTGATCATCCATGACCCTGACCAGGATAAAGCGCTTGCTGAAAATGAATGAATCATGATTTGATTAAGTGTTAACTCTTACTCAATTATTATTATTATTTAAAAGAGCACCATAGGGCCTTCCAAAAATATTGCCACCCTTTGTGATCTTTAAAGATGAGCCAAAACAAATGTAAATGAAAAACGCATTTTCGTTTATTATCAGCTTAATATTACACCAAAAATGATGGGAATGAACCCAATGCATTCTTAAAAGTCAGTTATTTATTAGGTATACCATTTAATCTGCCTGCGATGGTCTCGTTTCACGCTTAACACTAAATATCGCGATATTCCACGATATCTCTGAGCAAAACTTTCCGATAATTTATTATTATTTTTTAAAAAATTCATATTTCAATGTTTTTCACATATGCATATAAAAGGGACCTTAAACTGTTTCTGTTAAACAGTGGAAAATTATATTTGTGAATATAATGACAAAAACATAAAATAAATAAAAGCACCGCTAGCCGCTTGCTAACACGTTAAGTCGTTATTTTTATTATTTGTTTGAGCTGATAGTTTTCACAAACGACTTGTTTGATGATTTGATGTTATTTACTACTGAAGTTATGGAGAAAACTAAAATAAACTTATTAACATTAATGTTATTTTCTACAGGTAACGATTAATGACAGCTTGTACGCTAGCTAACAGCTACACAGCTGTCAAAGCACTTAGCATAGCTAGCTAGCTTCTCCAAAAGAAAAGAAAACAAAAGAATAAAATTTACTCTCATGGATGGAGACCCGGCTACCAGATTGTCCTGTTCCTTCTCCTGTTCCTCCATGATGTCGTTCATGCTGGAGCCGAAAGTAAAACGCTAACAGTCACGTCATGGTTCATGTATCAGTCACGATATTCATGTTTACAACAACTACAGCATTCTGAGATCCCAAGCGAGTCGACTCTTTGAATCGGCTCTTTGAGTCGGCTCTTTTAAGTGAATCCTGAGAGCCGACTCACACTCATGAGCTGTTTGAGGGTTTTCATGCTTTTTATTTCTCTTAAGTAATGTAGACAGTGTATTATACACAGAAAGACATCAGCTATGACGATAAATACATTGAATCTTCTTATTGAAGCGCATACACAGCAAGAACAATAATATTATTGTATGCCAATGCACATTTACAGAGCTTTGTAAAGTAATTTTATTTTATTTTGTTAATTAGACAGCACAGTAAGATTTCATTAAACAATATCAGCCACGTTTAGACAAACAGGGGTCATAATATTGCAAACTTTGTCCTGTTTAAGAAAAAAATGGCCATGAATCAACTAGAAGCCGAAAGAGTCGACTCTTATTATTGAGCTGCTCCAAGTGATGTGACTCACTGAACTGATCCGGAAGTCCCATCACTGTGAAAAGAGCCACTTTCACAATAAAAGTCTCTAAGCGTGACGTAATATGTGCTCTTAATAAAGGATACTCTAATCAGATACAAATAGATAGACAGATAAATAGATAGATAGAAAACGAACATAACGAAAAGAATGATCTTTGAAATAAAGTTAAATAGTGGATAAAATGCTGAAAAACTTTTGTAAAGCCACCGTGTATTTCTGTTTGAATTTTTTAGATTGGTAGTAAAACATAAAAACATATAAATGCTGAGAAGTTGTGGATCCTGTACATCACTGAACACCATCAAGACTGTTAACTGAAATAAATCTAAAAATATTAAAATTTAAATATAGAAACTATGCAATGCTAAATTACACTTACACTCAAATTAAACTTAAATTACAGAAAATCAGAAAATAAAAAACATTATTAAGATCACAAACTATTTTAACCTTTGCACAGGGGGATTTTAGAGGTTTTGGGGAAAGAGGAGAGTTTTAAAAAAGAAAAAGCAGAATGTACATGATCACACACTTGATTTGAGAGGAGTCATTATTTATTTTTCTATTTATAGTTTCATACGTCCATAGTTAAATAGTAATCCATAATACTGGAAATGAGATTGTAGAAGTGTAATATCAGTGTTATTACACTGTGTGACCACCAGGGGGAACCAGAGCCAAGTAAATCTCATCAGGGCTGCTCTCCATCAGAGCTTCACAGCAGCACTGTTACTGATTACTCTATTGATTATTGAATATTGACGTAGCATAGAATTAAGGCACATGCCATTCATAGTTTTTCATATCATGCCAACTAACAGTAAGCTTCAATCAAGGCCTTCATAATTATTGGCACCCTTGGTAAATCTTTAAATATATCCAAAAAAGGCCAACGACAAATCTCCTTTGTTCTTTATCAGCTTAATATTACACTACAAATGAGAGAAAATAAACCATACACCTAATCTTAAAAATGAAGTAAAAACTTTAGCTACAACATTTAAGTCTCCAAACAAAATATTACATGTTAATACAACATAATTCAGGGAAAACTTGCCACTAATTTATAACATTTTCCATTTCACAATTATTTTAATTTGCATTTTGATCTTCTAAGCTTACGGAATGATGGAAGAACAATAAACAGTTTTATGAAACAGTAATATCTTATATTTTTGCTCTCAGTATAAAGCAATATAACTCAATATGTTTGTGCTTTTTCAAAATAATTTCAATCTTTTCATCAAAAAAAGAAAAAAAAAATTAAAAAAGATGGGCCTCTTTATCTCTTTAGGCAGAGACAGAATTTGACAATATACATTATCTATGAATTTTAGATTATGATGGGTTTGTGTGTGTGTGTGTGGTTGTGCCTGTATGAGGTGCAGTTTTATCCTGTCTGCCTCTCAGATGCATTCAGTTATCTGTCTCTCTGTCTGTCGCTGTCTGTCTGTCTGTCTGTCTGTCTGTCTGTCGCTGTCTGTCTGACTGTCTCTGTCTGTCGCTATCTGTCTGCCTGTCTGTCTGTCTGTCTGTCTGTCTCTGTCTGTCGCTGTCTGTCTGTTGCTGTCTGTCTGTCGCTGTCTGTCTGTTGCTGTCTTTCTGTCTGTCTGTCTGTCTGCTGCTGTCTTTCTTTCTGTCTGTCTGTCTGTCCGTCTGTCGCTGTCTGTCTGACTGTCTCTGTCTGTCGCTGTCTGTCTGACTGTCTCTGTCTGTCGCTATCTGTCTGCCTGTCTGTCTGTCTGTCTGTCTGTCGCTGTCTGTCTGTTGCTGTCTTTCTGTCTGTCTGTCTGTCGCTGTCTGTCTGTCTCTGTCTGTTGCTGTCTGTCTGTCGCTGTCTGTCTGTCGCTGTCTGTCTGCCTGTCTGTCTGTCGCTATCTGTCTGCCTGTCTGTCTGTCGCTATCTGTCTGCCTGTCTGTCGCTGTCTGTCTGTCGCTGTCTGTCTGTCGCTATCTGTCTGCCTGTCTGTCTGTCTGTCTGTCTGCCTCTGTCTGTCTGCCTCTGTCTGTCTGTCGCTGTCTGTCTGTCTCTGTCTGTTGCTGTCTGTCTGTCGCTGTCTGTCTGTCGCTATCTGTCTGCCTGTCTGTCTGTCGCTATCTGTCTGCCTGTCTGTCGCTGTCTGTCTGTCGCTGTCTGTCTGTCGCTATCTGTCTGCCTGTCTGTCTGTCGCTATCTGTCTGCCTGTCTGTCGCTGTCTGTCTGTCGCTGTCTGTCTGTCGCTATCTGTCTGCCTGTCTGTCTGTCTGTCTGTCTGCCTCTGTCTGTCTGTCGCTGTCTGTCTGTCGCTGTCTGTCTGTCTGTGACTCAGTAAGGACAGTGATGCATCTCAGTGATGCAGCTTTTAAACTGCTTCAGGTTCAGACAGAGACACGTCGCCCCTCACTGCCTTGTCCTTCAGTCCGTTTCTGTTATGAGCGTTTAGGAGACGGCCTTCAGTACGCACGACACTCACATTCATCCTCACTTTAATGAGTTGGCGTGCAGAGGGGGACGAGAGGGGAAGAGACTTTCTCAGTCAGAGACCTCTCCTGACCTCAGCACTCCAGCTGAATTTTCATTACACAATTAAGAAGAGTGGGAGTGAGACAGAAAAGAAAAGATGTCTTTGTATGCACATGAGTGTGTGTGCATGCGGATTATATGTAATGTAATGAGACCTACTGTATGCACTCTCACAACTGCAGCTACATTCAGTTTATTAGTAACTAGTTTCAAGCAAGAATCAAGAAAGAGAGAAAGAAAAGAGATTAGACATTAAAAGAAAAGAAATGACAGCACTGTATAGAACAGCTGGTACTGTAGCAATGAATCAGCAGTAAATGCTCCACTATCAGAGTTTTAATAATGAAGTGCTAGGTAGATTTTTCATTTAAGGCAGCCAGACAAGTAGATTTTTCTTCTCATCTCATTCAGTGAGATAAAACATCTTCCCTCTAGGACCATAATACATTTTACACATGACAGATTTGTTCCCTGCTAATAATTTTGCCAAAAAAAGTATTAAAAAAATCAATTTTTAAAAATCTGTTTCGTATTTATTTCAAAATCAAATGTGTTTAAACTCATAATATCATTCTGATAATGCTGAACCAATCAGCTGCAATCTTCACTGATTGGTTCTGCGCCGAGATACACAGTGAAATTGTCTCGACAGCAGAACTGTATCTGTAATCCATCTGTTATTATTTTCTCTAGAAGACGTGAATGTCTGGGTTGGTGTGAAACATGCCGTCTGGAGCTGCAGGGCTCGGACCGGTTTGGCAGCTCTGGGAACGAGGCTATGGGGTTATGTACTGTAAAAATATGTCAATATTAATTTAGAGAGAATCTGTCCAGGACTTAAAGGTGTGGCTTGAGAACATTTAGTGAGTGACTCTTTTCCTCTGTTCCTCTGTTTCTGTCTGTAGCAGTCTGTAATATTTCCAGGATGTATTCGCACCTCTCACCCAGCGTTCCCGGGATAGGCTTCAGATCCACTGTAACCCTGACAAGGATAAGCGTTTACTGATAGTGAGTGAGAATAAAGTTGAGTTAAGGGTTAACACTGGCTCTCTGACTATCCAGGGATGTGTAAAGAGATTAGGGGCGGGATCGACTCTCATCCCATGCGACTCTTAGTCAAAAACAAATGACTTCCAGTCTGTCATCTGTCATTTATTGGAAGCAGTGAAAGGGCATTATCTGTCCGTACCGAGGGGAATCCTGGATTCTCCAGAAGCCATAATAGAGCAGAGGATGGAGGATCCACAGGACTCGGTTCTCACCATCATCACTTATCTAACACACATTACACTGGAAGAACTCAGCACCTGCAGCAAGCAGCTCATTAGTCCTATAAGTGCTATACTGAACACTATAAATGCTCTTTTAAGTGCACTGACGGTCATTCATATTCTTATGTGAATGCTTAATATCACTATTGTTTTATTATTTTATATTATGTTAATCCACCATTAAGACAGTCCTACATCACCATGACCTGTAAGGCTGTCACACAAGGAAGAAGACTGGCATAAAAAAGCCAGAGTGAAGTTTTGCAGGTGATCACCAGACTTTTGGTGTTCTCTGGTCAGACAACACAAAAAAATTGATCTGTTTGGTCATAATGTTCAGCGCTATGTATGGAGGAAAATGAGTGAGGCTTTTAATACCAACTGTGAAGCATGGGGGTGGCAGCATCATGTTGCAGGGGGTGGGGTGGGTGGGTGTTAGGGGGGGTGTTTTGCTGGAAAACTTCAGAAAGTAGATGGCATCATGATGAAGGACGATTATCTAGAAACAATGAAGCAACGCCTCAACACATCAGCCAGAACGTTCAAACCTAGTCACAACTGGGTCTTCCAGCAGAACAATGATCCTAAGCCAACCTGCAAAGTTGTAACAAAATGGCTTAAAGACAAAAAGTGAAAGCATTGGAGTGGCCATCACAAAGCCCTGACCTGAATCGTATAGTCCTGTCTGGAGGAATGGGCAACAATTCCAGCAAATTACTCTGAGTAGTTTGTAGATGGCTACTCCAAGAGTTTGAATCAAGCAATTAAAAGGCAACATCACCAAATACTAACAAAGGGGATGTAAACTTTTGACCCTTTGCACATCTGAGAGAGTAAATAAACAGTGAAATAAATCTGCCTCTTAGCTATTATTTTTGAAATGATCTCTTATGGAAGTAAAGTAAATACCATATTTAACTTAACACAGGAAATGTAAGCTAACATGAAATGTGAAAAATTCAGTTTGAATATCTTTAGCCTAGGTGTGTGTAAACTTTTAGCCTTGACTGTAAGTTAGTCTTCTCCGGTTTTATCATCAGTTGTGATAGATACCATTCTCCGCTTGGGTGATTGGCGTTTGAGAATCTGTCAGTGTAAACCATACACACACACACACACACACACGCACACCATCAGATCTTCACAGCGCACTTCACACTTCCTACTGTACATCCCAAACCCTCTGTTTCAGCACTAACCCCCTGCCTGAGTCTAATCCCTGTGTGTGTTTGGGTTCGGGCTGGAGAACCCCCTCCGAGCACTAAATCACAAACTGTTTAAAGTGCGTGGTTTGTCTCTGGCCGCTGTAAAGCCCGGCGTGGAGGATGTGGGGATCTAATGAAAAGCTGCAGCTTGATTTAGGGATGAGGAGGGAAGCTACTGAGCTCTAAATCCTCTTTAAGGAACAAAACGTCTCAGTCAATACCAATACGTGCAAAACTCAGGGACCTGAACTGGCTAAATCCTTTTAACACACTCGCTGCCTCGAGTAAGTACGAAATGTGTTATATGTTCTAAAGCACTAAAGCACCGTTACATCACTCGAGGGCTGCACCACTATCAGCGAAGAGTCAGATGGCATTGTGGGTAACGTAGGAACCCGATAACCAAAGTGAAAATAGACCAATATGTCGATGATAGAAGTTTAAACTATTTCATTAAACAATCTTAATCTTGGATGTGAGATTGATGTGACTGCGAGCTACGTGCTACGTTCTCTTTGTATTCATTACGCCAGTTTATATTGTTACAACAATAGCGATTAGCATTCAAGGTCAGAGTTATCATGCTAGCTAACATTTGAGAGATTAGCTATAAAGCTGTTGTTAGTTAGCTTTAGCTGTTAGAAGTAGAAGATGTCTTTATTTTCTGAAACGTCCTTCTACTTTTACTTTCATGCTTTAAGTAAATTTTAATGAAAGAGTTTACACTTTTCTACTTTAACTTCAGTGAAACATTTGAAGTTGTGCTTTAGCTTTCACCAGAGGATTTATTTACATGAGTAATGGTACTTTTACTTGAGTAATAAATTTGGATAGTTTTACTTCCTGTGGTTATCTCTAATTATAAACCAATATCTGCTGCCAGATACATAAATACAGCTCAACCACGCTCTTATATAAGGAAGAGAAATGTTTCTTTCTCGCTCTCTTTCTCTGTTTCTCTCTCATGCTTGGTTTGTGTTTGGATTACTCTCTCAGGCACAGACAATTTCACTGCTATTTCCTGTCACAAGCATTCACGTCTTCTAAACAATCTCTCAC